>NC_068414.1:1416866-1456700 GCF_023724105.1 Carassius gibelio | reverse complement strand
GGGGAGACAGTTCTCCCCTTGTCAGACGAAACCAGTAGATCAGCTCCAGGCTGCAGGAATGTCAGACTGTGCAGAAGAATCATCTGTTTCCTGTGGTCTTGTCCAGGTGGTCTTTACAGGGGATTTGTATCTGCGGCTCATCTAGTTGTCACGGTCTCCGCTGTGTTTCTGGGCCATAGAGGTCCTTTCTAGGTGTTGATCCACCATCTTCTCTGGATACGGACTGGATCCGGGTGACTGAAGCGGATACAGACTGGATCTGGTGGCTACGGTGACCTCGGAATAAGGGATTTCTTTAAAAGACTTTTTTTTTCATATAAGATTTTATCCAACTTTTCAGATAGAGGCATGAGAAAGAGATTGCCTTGATTGGGCTTTTGGTTATTGGTGGGCCGAGGGGACTTTTTTGAGTTTTACTCCTCCGTTTTGGAGTGGGGGGGGGGGTGCTGACGAAACACATGTGGGCAGGCGTTGTCACCCTTGATGACCCTTGGCGAGCGTAGTAGTTTAACAGAGGCAGCGCACAGGCCCGAGCGTTTGGAGACACAGCTCGAGTTTCTCTTCATTGTCGCATAAATCTTTCGCCTTTTACTAAAGATTTCCGTGGAGGGGAACTTTTGCGAGTGACCTGTATTTTTGGGTGCTCTGCTCACTGCAGAGCTACATCGAAATGTCAAGAGCAGAATCAGTTTGACCGTCCGCCAGCATGCTGCGAGAGGGCTTGCCACTGGTCATCGTCTGAATGGGCACTCTCTGCGTTTGACCACTTCGTGTTTATTTAGCCGGATGGGAAGGCAGCGTTTTCTTGTACGTGACGGGATGCAAATTCTTGAAGGCTCTCTTTAGTGACGGGTCCGAACAAAGATCTCATCTGCTCCTCTAGCCCTATCGGCGACTCGTGCACTTCGAGCCTTCTTACTGACGGCGCAAGTTGCTGAATGCCTGCTGCGTTGGTGGTATAGTGGTGAGCATAGCTGCCTTCCAAGCAGTTGACCCGGGTTCGATTCCCGGCCAACGCATGTCCTTTGGCTCGGGCTGACGTCGAAGCAGAACTCCCTCTGTGACCTGTGCCTCCACCCAAAACTTTTGGATGGAATAATATCGGATGGACCCATCATTAGCTGAAGTCGCATAACACTTGCAACACTACCCGTAGCAGGGGTCATTGTTTGGACTCTTTTTTTTTTTTAAATTGCGCTTTAAACAAAAAGTATTGTGTCAATGCAACTGAACAACATTAATTAGGAACACAGTGCGTCAATAAAGCTGCTGACTTCCACCTGCGTTGGTGGTATAGTGGTGAGCATAGCTGCCTTCCAAGCAGTTGACCCGGGTTCGATTCCCGGCCAACGCATGTCCTTTGGCTCGGGCTGACGTCGAAGCAGAACTCCTTCTGTGACCTGCGACTCCAACCAAACATTTTGGATGGATCGTTCGGAAGACGAAAAGAACCAGCTCTCCCCGTCGGGGAATCGAACCCCGGTCTTCCGCGTGACAGGCGGAGATACTGTCCACTATACTAACGAGGAGCCGTGCATGCTGCCGTTTCTCCCCCAACCGATGGCACTGCACTGACATAACTAAACAATGCATGGCTTCTTCTGACGCAGACCCAGCCCTAGCACCATAAAATTTCTGATGGACCCATCATTAGCTGAAGTCGCATAACACTTGGAACACTACCCGTAGCAGGGGTCATTGTTTGGACTCTTTTTTTTTTTTTTTTTTTTTAAATTGCGCTTTAAACAAAAAGTATTGCGTCAATGCAACTGAACAACATTAATTAGGAACACAGTGCGTCAAAAAGCAAAATGACAGTTAAAGGCATTTCGTTATTGAACTCTTTGATGACATCATTCAGCTAAGTTCAGTTTTAAATAGTATCTGTGCAATAATTTGCAATCAAGTCAACGATATCTCTGTACATGAAGTGTCCCAAGCTCCGCCTGCCAGAGGCGACAGAGGCAAGAAACCAAAACTCGATCGGTGAAAAGATGGAGAAAAAACCCGGTGAGAAACCAGGCTCAGTCGGGGAGACAGTTCTCCCCTTGTCAGACGAAACCAGTAGATCAGCTCCAGGCTGCAGGAATGTCAGACTGTGCAGAAGAATCATCTGTTTCCTGTGGTCTTGTCCAGGTGGTCTTTACAGGGGATTTGTATCTGCGGCTCATCTAGTTGTCACGGTCTCCGCTGTGTTTCTGGGCCATAGAGGTCCTTTCTAGGTGTTGATCCACCATCTTCTCTGGATACGGACTGGATCCGGGTGACTGAAGCGGATACAGACTGGATCTGGTGGCTACGGTGACCTCGGAATAAGGGATTTCTTTAAAAGACTTTTTTTTTCATATAAGATTTTATCCAACTTTTCAGATAGAGGCATGAGAAAGAGATTGCCTTGATTGGGCTTTTGGTTATTGGTGGGCCGAGGGGACTTTTTTGAGTTTTACTCCTCCGTTTTGGAGTGGGGGGGGGGGGTGCTGACGAAACACATGTGGGCAGGCGTTGTCACCCTTGATGACCCTTGGCGAGCGTAGTAGTTTAACAGAGGCAGCGCACAGGCCCGAGCGTTTGGAGACACAGCTCGAGTTTCTCTTCATTGTCGCATAAATCTTTCGCCTTTTACTAAAGATTTCCGTGGAGGGGAACTTTTGCGAGTGACCTGTATTTTTGGGTGCTCTGCTCACTGCAGAGCTACATCGAAATGTCAAGAGCAGAATCAGTTTGACCGTCCGCCAGCATGCTGCGAGAGGGCTTGCCACTGGTCATCGTCTGAATGGGCACTCTCTGCGTTTGACCACTTCGTGTTTATTTAGCCGGATGGGAAGGCAGCGTTTTCTTGTACGTGACGGGATGCAAATTCTTGAAGGCTCTCTTTAGTGACGGGTCCGAACAAAGATCTCATCTGCTCCTCTAGCCCTATCGGCGACTCGTGCACTTCGAGCCTTCTTACTGACGGCGCAAGTTGCTGAATGCCTGCTGCGTTGGTGGTATAGTGGTGAGCATAGCTGCCTTCCAAGCAGTTGACCCGGGTTCGATTCCCGGCCAACGCATGTCCTTTGGCTCGGGCTGACGTCGAAGCAGAACTCCCTCTGTGACCTGTGCCTCCACCCAAAACTTTTGGATGGAATAATATCGGATGGACCCATCATTAGCTGAAGTCGCATAACACTTGCAACACTACCCGTAGCAGGGGTCATTGTTTGGACTCTTTTTTTTTTTTAAATTGCGCTTTAAACAAAAAGTATTGTGTCAATGCAACTGAACAACATTAATTAGGAACACAGTGCGTCAATAAAGCTGCTGACTTCCACCTGCGTTGGTGGTATAGTGGTGAGCATAGCTGCCTTCCAAGCAGTTGACCCGGGTTCGATTCCCGGCCAACGCATGTCCTTTGGCTCGGGCTGACGTCGAAGCAGAACTCCTTCTGTGACCTGCGACTCCAACCAAAAATTTTGGATGGATCGTTCGGAAGACGAAAAGAACCAGCTCTCCCCGTCGGGGAATCGAACCCCGGTCTTCCGCGTGACAGGCGGAGATACTGTCCACTATACTAACGAGGAGCCGTGCATGCTGCCGTTTCTCCCCCAACCGACGGCACTGCACTGACATAACTAAACAATGCATGGCTTCTTCTGACGCAGACCCAGCCCTAGCACCGTAAAATTTCTGATGGACCCATCATTAGCTGAAGTCGCATAACACTTGGAACACTACCCGTAGCAGGGGTCATTGTTTGGACTCTTTTTTTTTTTTTTTTTTTTTTTTAAATTGCGCTTTAAACAAAAAGTATTGCGTCAATGCAACTGAACAACATTAATTAGGAACACAGTGCGTCAAAAAGCAAAATGACAGTTAAAGGCATTTCGTTATTGAACTCTTTGATGACATCATTCAGCTAAGTTCAGTTTTAAATAGTATCTGTGCAATAATTTGCAATCAAGTCAACGATATCTCTGTACATGAAGTGTCCCAAGCTCCGCCTGCCAGAGGCGACAGAGGCAAGAAACCAAAACTCGATCGGTGAAAAGATGGAGAAAAAACCCGGTGAGAAACCAGGCTCAGTCGGGGAGACAGTTCTCCCCTTGTCAGACGAAACCAGTAGATCAGCTCCAGGCTGCAGGAATGTCAGACTGTGCAGAAGAATCATCTGTTTCCTGTGGTCTTGTCCAGGTGGTCTTTACAGGGGATTTGTATCTGCGGCTCATCTAGTTGTCACGGTCTCCGCTGTGTTTCTGGGCCATAGAGGTCCTTTCTAGGTGTTGATCCACCATCTTCTCTGGATACGGACTGGATCCGGGTGACTGAAGCGGATACAGACTGGATCTGGTGGCTACGGTGACCTCGGAATAAGGGATTTCTTTAAAAGACTTTTTTTTTCATATAAGATTTTATCCAACTTTTCAGATAGAGGCATGAGAAAGAGATTGCCTTGATTGGGCTTTTGGTTATTGGTGGGCCGAGGGGACTTTTTTGAGTTTTACTCCTCCGTTTTGGAGTGGGGGGGGGGGGGTGCTGACGAAACACATGTGGGCAGGCGTTGTCACCCTTGATGACCCTTGGCGAGCGTAGTAGTTTAACAGAGGCAGCGCACAGGCCCGAGCGTTTGGAGACACAGCTCGAGTTTCTCTTCATTGTCGCATAAATCTTTCGCCTTTTACTAAAGATTTCCGTGGAGGGGAACTTTTGCGAGTGACCTGTATTTTTGGGTGCTCTGCTCACTGCAGAGCTACATCGAAATGTCAAGAGCAGAATCAGTTTGACCGTCCGCCAGCATGCTGCGAGAGGGCTTGCCACTGGTCATCGTCTGAATGGGCACTCTCTGCGTTTGACCACTTCGTGTTTATTTAGCCGGATGGGAAGGCAGCGTTTTCTTGTACGTGACGGGATGCAAATTCTTGAAGGCTCTCTTTAGTGACGGGTCCACACAAAGATCTCATCTGCTCCTCTAGCCCTATCGGCGACTCGTGCACTTCGAGCCTTCTTAGTGACGGCGCAAGTTGCTGAATGCCTGCTGCGTTGGTGGTATAGTGGTGAGCATAGCTGCCTTCCAAGCAGTTGACCCGGGTTCGATTCCCGGCCAACGCATGTCCTTTGGCTCAGGCTGACGTCGAAGCAGAACTCCCTCTGTGACCTGTGCCTCCACCCAAAACTCTTGGATGGAATAATAATCGGATGGACCCATCATTAGCTGAAGTCGCATAACACTTGCAACACTACCCGTAGCAGGGGTCATTGTTTGGACTCTTTTTTTTTTTTTTTTTTTTAAATTGCGCTTTAAACAAAAAGTATTGTGTCAATGCAACTGAACAACATTAATTAGGAACACAGTGCGTCAATAAAGCTGCTGACTTCCACCTGCGTTGGTGGTATAGTGGTGAGCATAGCTGCCTTCCAAGCAGTTGACCCGGGTTCGATTCCCGGCCAACGCATGTCCTTTGGCTCGGGCTGACGTCGAAGCAGAACTCCTTCTGTGACCTGCGACTCCAACCAAACATTTTGGATGGATCGTTCGGAAGACGAAAAGAACCAGCTCTCCCCGTCGGGGAATCGAACCCCGGTCTTCCGCGTGACAGGCGGAGATACTGTCCACTATACTAACGAGGAGCCGTGCATGCTGCCGTTTCTCCCCCAACCGATGGCACTGCACTGACATAACTAAACAATGCATGGCTTCTTCTGACGCAGACCCAGCCCTAGCACCATAAAATTTCTGATGGACCCATCATTAGCTGAAGTCGCATAACACTTGGAACACTACCCGTAGCAGGGGTCATTGTTTGGACTCTTTTTTTTTTTTTTTTTTTTTAAATTGCGCTTTAAACAAAAAGTATTGCGTCAATGCAACTGAACAACATTAATTAGGAACACAGTGCGTCAAAAAGCAAAATGACAGTTAAAGGCATTTCGTTATTGAACTCTTTGATGACATCATTCAGCTAAGTTCAGTTTTAAATAGTATCTGTGCAATAATTTGCAATCAAGTCAACGATATCTCTGTACATGAAGTGTCCCAAGCTCCGCCTGCCAGAGGCGACAGAGGCAAGAAACCAAAACTCGATCGGTGAAAAGATGGAGAAAAAACCCGGTGAGAAACCAGGCTCAGTCGGGGAGACAGTTCTCCCCTTGTCAGACGAAACCAGTAGATCAGCTCCAGGCTGCAGGAATGTCAGACTGTGCAGAAGAATCATCTGTTTCCTGTGGTCTTGTCCAGGTGGTCTTTACAGGGGATTTGTATCTGCGGCTCATCTAGTTGTCACGGTCTCCGCTGTGTTTCTGGGCCATAGAGGTCCTTTCTAGGTGTTGATCCACCATCTTCTCTGGATACGGACTGGATCCGGGTGACTGAAGCGGATACAGACTGGATCTGGTGGCTACGGTGACCTCGGAATAAGGGATTTCTTTAAAAGACTTTTTTTTTCATATAAGATTTTATCCAACTTTTCAGATAGAGGCATGAGAAAGAGATTGCCTTGATTGGGCTTTTGGTTATTGGTGGGCCGAGGGGACTTTTTTGAGTTTTACTCCTCCGTTTTGGAGTGGGGGGGGGGGTGCTGACGAAACACATGTGGGCAGGCGTTGTCACCCTTGATGACCCTTGGCGAGCGTAGTAGTTTAACAGAGGCAGCGCACAGGCCCGAGCGTTTGGAGACACAGCTCGAGTTTCTCTTCATTGTCGCATAAATCTTTCGCCTTTTACTAAAGATTTCCGTGGAGGGGAACTTTTGCGAGTGACCTGTATTTTTGGGTGCTCTGCTCACTGCAGAGCTACATCGAAATGTCAAGAGCAGAATCAGTTTGACCGTCCGCCAGCATGCTGCGAGAGGGCTTGCCACTGGTCATCGTCTGAATGGGCACTCTCTGCGTTTGACCACTTCGTGTTTATTTAGCCGGATGGGAAGGCAGCGTTTTCTTGTACGTGACGGGATGCAAATTCTTGAAGGCTCTCTTTAGTGACGGGTCCGAACAAAGATCTCATCTGCTCCTCTAGCCCTATCGGCGACTCGTGCACTTCGAGCCTTCTTACTGACGGCGCAAGTTGCTGAATGCCTGCTGCGTTGGTGGTATAGTGGTGAGCATAGCTGCCTTCCAAGCAGTTGACCCGGGTTCGATTCCCGGCCAACGCATGTCCTTTGGCTCGGGCTGACGTCGAAGCAGAACTCCCTCTGTGACCTGTGCCTCCACCCAAAACTTTTGGATGGAATAATATCGGATGGACCCATCATTAGCTGAAGTCGCATAACACTTGCAACACTACCCGTAGCAGGGGTCATTGTTTGGACTCTTTTTTTTTTTTAAATTGCGCTTTAAACAAAAAGTATTGTGTCAATGCAACTGAACAACATTAATTAGGAACACAGTGCGTCAATAAAGCTGCTGACTTCCACCTGCGTTGGTGGTATAGTGGTGAGCATAGCTGCCTTCCAAGCAGTTGACCCGGGTTCGATTCCCGGCCAACGCATGTCCTTTGGCTCGGGCTGACGTCGAAGCAGAACTCCTTCTGTGACCTGCGACTCCAACCAAAAATTTTGGATGGATCGTTCGGAAGACGAAAAGAACCAGCTCTCCCCGTCGGGGAATCGAACCCCGGTCTTCCGCGTGACAGGCGGAGATACTGTCCACTATACTAACGAGGAGCCGTGCATGCTGCCGTTTCTCCCCCAACCGACGGCACTGCACTGACATAACTAAACAATGCATGGCTTCTTCTGACGCAGACCCAGCCCTAGCACCGTAAAATTTCTGATGGACCCATCATTAGCTGAAGTCGCATAACACTTGGAACACTACCCGTAGCAGGGGTCATTGTTTGGACTCTTTTTTTTTTTTTTTTTTTTTTTTAAATTGCGCTTTAAACAAAAAGTATTGCGTCAATGCAACTGAACAACATTAATTAGGAACACAGTGCGTCAAAAAGCAAAATGACAGTTAAAGGCATTTCGTTATTGAACTCTTTGATGACATCATTCAGCTAAGTTCAGTTTTAAATAGTATCTGTGCAATAATTTGCAATCAAGTCAACGATATCTCTGTACATGAAGTGTCCCAAGCTCCGCCTGCCAGAGGCGACAGAGGCAAGAAACCAAAACTCGATCGGTGAAAAGATGGAGAAAAAACCCGGTGAGAAACCAGGCTCAGTCGGGGAGACAGTTCTCCCCTTGTCAGACGAAACCAGTAGATCAGCTCCAGGCTGCAGGAATGTCAGACTGTGCAGAAGAATCATCTGTTTCCTGTGGTCTTGTCCAGGTGGTCTTTACAGGGGATTTGTATCTGCGGCTCATCTAGTTGTCACGGTCTCCGCTGTGTTTCTGGGCCATAGAGGTCCTTTCTAGGTGTTGATCCACCATCTTCTCTGGATACGGACTGGATCCGGGTGACTGAAGCGGATACAGACTGGATCTGGTGGCTACGGTGACCTCGGAATAAGGGATTTCTTTAAAAGACTTTTTTTTTCATATAAGATTTTATCCAACTTTTCAGATAGAGGCATGAGAAAGAGATTGCCTTGATTGGGCTTTTGGTTATTGGTGGGCCGAGGGGACTTTTTTGAGTTTTACTCCTCCGTTTTGGAGTGGGGGGGGGGGGTGCTGACGAAACACATGTGGGCAGGCGTTGTCACCCTTGATGACCCTTGGCGAGCGTAGTAGTTTAACAGAGGCAGCGCACAGGCCCGAGCGTTTGGAGACACAGCTCGAGTTTCTCTTCATTGTCGCATAAATCTTTCGCCTTTTACTAAAGATTTCCGTGGAGGGGAACTTTTGCGAGTGACCTGTATTTTTGGGTGCTCTGCTCACTGCAGAGCTACATCGAAATGTCAAGAGCAGAATCAGTTTGACCGTCCGCCAGCATGCTGCGAGAGGGCTTGCCACTGGTCATCGTCTGAATGGGCACTCTCTGCGTTTGACCACTTCGTGTTTATTTAGCCGGATGGGAAGGCAGCGTTTTCTTGTACGTGACGGGATGCAAATTCTTGAAGGCTCTCTTTAGTGACGGGTCCACACAAAGATCTCATCTGCTCCTCTAGCCCTATCGGCGACTCGTGCACTTCGAGCCTTCTTAGTGACGGCGCAAGTTGCTGAATGCCTGCTGCGTTGGTGGTATAGTGGTGAGCATAGCTGCCTTCCAAGCAGTTGACCCGGGTTCGATTCCCGGCCAACGCATGTCCTTTGGCTCAGGCTGACGTCGAAGCAGAACTCCCTCTGTGACCTGTGCCTCCACCCAAAACTCTTGGATGGAATAATAATCGGATGGACCCATCATTAGCTGAAGTCGCATAACACTTGCAACACTACCCGTAGCAGGGGTCATTGTTTGGACTCTTTTTTTTTTTTTTTTTTTTAAATTGCGCTTTAAACAAAAAGTATTGTGTCAATGCAACTGAACAACATTAATTAGGAACACAGTGCGTCAATAAAGCTGCTGACTTCCACCTGCGTTGGTGGTATAGTGGTGAGCATAGCTGCCTTCCAAGCAGTTGACCCGGGTTCGATTCCCGGCCAACGCATGTCCTTTGGCTCGGGCTGACGTCGAAGCAGAACTCCTTCTGTGACCTGCGACTCCAACCAAACATTTTGGATGGATCGTTCGGAAGACGAAAAGAACCAGCTCTCCCCGTCGGGGAATCGAACCCCGGTCTTCCGCGTGACAGGCGGAGATACTGTCCACTATACTAACGAGGAGCCGTGCATGCTAGCACCGTAAAATTTCTGATGGACCCATCATTAGCTGAAGTCGCATAACACTTGGAACACTACCCGTAGCAGGGGTCATTGTTTGGACTCTTTTTTTTTTTTTTTTTTTTTTAAATTGCGCTTTAAACAAAAAGTATTGCGTCAATGCAACTGAACAACATTAATTAGGAACACAGTGCGTCAAAAAGCAAAATGACAGTTAAAGGCATTTCGTTATTGAACTCTTTGATGACATCATTCAGCTAAGTTCAGTTTTAAATAGTATCTGTGCAATAATTTGCAATCAAGTCAACGATATCTCTGTACATGAAGTGTCCCAAGCTCCGCCTGCCAGAGGCGACAGAGGCAAGAAACCAAAACTCGATCGGTGAAAAGATGGAGAAAAAACCCGGTGAGAAACCAGGCTCAGTCGGGGAGACAGTTCTCCCCTTGTCAGACGAAACCAGTAGATCAGCTCCAGGCTGCAGGAATGTCAGACTGTGCAGAAGAATCATCTGTTTCCTGTGGTCTTGTCCAGGTGGTCTTTACAGGGGATTTGTATCTGCGGCTCATCTAGTTGTCACGGTCTCCGCTGTGTTTCTGGGCCATAGAGGTCCTTTCTAGGTGTTGATCCACCATCTTCTCTGGATACGGACTGGATCCGGGTGACTGAAGCGGATACAGACTGGATCTGGTGGCTACGGTGACCTCGGAATAAGGGATTTCTTTAAAAGACTTTTTTTTTCATATAAGATTTTATCCAACTTTTCAGATAGAGGCATGAGAAAGAGATTGCCTTGATTGGGCTTTTGGTTATTGGTGGGCCGAGGGGACTTTTTTGAGTTTTACTCCTCCGTTTTGGAGTGGGGGGGGGGGGGGGGTGCTGAAGAAACACATGTGGGCAGGCGTTGTCACCCTTGATGACCCTTGGCGAGCGTAGTAGTTTAACAGAGGCAGCGCACAGGCCCGAGCGTTTGGAGACACAGCTCGAGTTTCTCTTCATTGTTGCATAAATCTTTCGCCTTTTACTAAAGATTTCCGTGGAGGGGAACTTTTGCGAGTGACCTGTATTTTTGGGTGCTCTGCTCACTGCAGAGCTACATCGAAATGTCAAGAGCAGAATCAGTTTGACCGTCCGCCAGCATGCTGCGAGAGGGCTTGCCACTGGTCATCGTCTGAATGGGCACTCTCTGCGTTTGACCACTTCGTGTTTATTTAGCCGGATGGGAAGGCAGCGTTTTCTTGTACGTGACGGGATGCAAATTCTTGAAGGCTCTCTTTAGTGACGGGTCCGAACAAAGATCTCATCTGCTCCTCTAGCCCTATCGGCGACTCGTGCACTTCGAGCCTTCTTACTGACGGCGCAAGTTGCTGAATGCCTGCTGCGTTGGTGGTATAGTGGTGAGCATAGCTGCCTTCCAAGCAGTTGACCCGGGTTCGATTCCCGGCCAACGCATGTCCTTTGGCTCGGGCTGACGTCGAAGCAGAACTCCCTCTGTGACCTGTGCCTCCACCCAAAACTTTTGGATGGAATAATATCGGATGGACCCATCATTAGCTGAAGTCGCATAACACTTGCAACACTACCCGTAGCAGGGGTCATTGTTTGGACTCTTTTTTTTTTTTTTTTTTTTAAATTGCGCTTTAAACAAAAAGTATTGTGTCAATGCAACTGAACAACATTAATTAGGAACACAGTGCGTCAATAAAGCTGCTGACTTCCACCTGTGTTGGTGGTATAGTGGTGAGCATAGCTGCCTTCCAAGCAGTTGACCCGGGTTCGATTCCCGGCCAACGCATGTCCTTTGGCTCGGGCTGACGTCGAAGCAGAACTCCTTCTGTGACCTGCGACTCCAACCAAAAATTTTGGATGGATCGTTCGGAAGACGAAAAGAACCAGCTCTCCCCGTCGGGGAATCGAACCCCGGTCTTCCGCGTGACAGGCGGAGATACTGTCCACTATACTAACGAGGAGCCGTGCATGCTGCCGTTTCTCCCCCAACCGACGGCACTGCACTGACATAACTAAACAATGCATGGCTTCTTCTGACGCAGACCCAGCCCTAGCACCGTAAAATTTCTGATGGACCCATCATTAGCTGAAGTCGCATAACACTTGGAACACTACCCGTAGCAGGGGTCATTGTTTGGACTCTTTTTTTTTTTTTTTTTTTTTTTAAATTGCGCTTTAAACAAAAAGTATTGCGTCAATGCAACTGAACAACATTAATTAGGAACACAGTGCGTCAAAAAGCAAAATGACAGTTAAAGGCATTTCGTTATTGAACTCTTTGATGACATCATTCAGCTAAGTTCAGTTTTAAATAGTATCTGTGCAATAATTTGCAATCAAGTCAACGATATCTCTGTACATGAAGTGTCCCAAGCTCCGCCTGCCAGAGGCGACAGAGGCAAGAAACCAAAACTCGATCGGTGAAAAGATGGAGAAAAAACCCGGTGAGAAACCAGGCTCAGTCGGGGAGACAGTTCTCCCCTTGTCAGACGAAACCAGTAGATCAGCTCCAGGCTGCAAGAATGTCAGACTGTGCAGAAGAATCATCTGTTTCCTGTGGTCTTGTCCAGGTGGTCTTTACAGGGGATTTGTATCTGCGGCTCATCTAGTTGTCACGGTCTCCGCTGTGTTTCTGGGCCATAGAGGTCCTTTCTAGGTGTTGATCCACCATCTTCTCTGGATACGGACTGGATCCGGGTGACTGAAGCGGATACAGACTGGATCTGGTGGCTACGGTGACCTCGGAATAAGGGATTTCTTTAAAAGACTTTTTTTTTCATATAAGATTTTATCCAACTTTTCAGATAGAGGCATGAGAAAGAGATTGCCTTGATTGGGCTTTTGGTTATTGGTGGGCCGAGGGGACTTTTTTGAGTTTTACTCCTCCGTTTTGGAGTGGGGGGGGGGGGTGCTGACGAAACACATGTGGGCAGGCGTTGTCACCCTTGATGACCCTTGGCGAGCGTAGTAGTTTAACAGAGGCAGCGCACAGGCCCGAGCGTTTGGAGACACAGCTCGAGTTTCTCTTCATTGTCGCATAAATCTTTCGCCTTTTACTAAAGATTTCCGTGGAGGGGAACTTTTGCGAGTGACCTGTATTTTTGGGTGCTCTGCTCACTGCAGAGCTACATCGAAATGTCAAGAGCAGAATCAGTTTGACCGTCCGCCAGCATGCTGCGAGAGGGCTTGCCACTGGTCATCGTCTGAATGGGCACTCTCTGCGTTTGACCACTTCGTGTTTATTTAGCCGGATGGGAAGGCAGCGTTTTCTTGTACGTGACGGGATGCAAATTCTTGAAGGCTCTCTTTAGTGACGGGTCCGAACAAAGATCTCATCTGCTCCTCTAGCCCTATCGGCGACTCGTGCACTTCGAGCCTTCTTACTGACGGCGCAAGTTGCTGAATGCCTGCTGCGTTGGTGGTATAGTGGTGAGCATAGCTGCCTTCCAAGCAGTTGACTCGGGTTCGATTCCCGGCCAACGCATGTCCTTTGGCTCGGGCTGACGTCGAAGCAGAACTCCCTCTGTGACCTGTGCCTCCACCCAAAACTTTTGGATGGAATAATATCGGATGGACCCATCATTAGCTGAAGTCGCATAACACTTGCAACACTACCCGTAGCAGGGGTCATTGTTTGGACTCTATTTTTTTTTTTTTTAAATTGCGCTTTAAACAAAAAGTATTGTGTCAATGCAACTGAACAACATTAATTAGGAACACAGTGCGTCAATAAAGCTGCTGACTTCCACCTGCGTTGGTGGTATAGTGGTGAGCATAGCTGCCTTCCAAGCAGTTGACCCGGGTTCGATTCCCGGCCAACGCATGTCCTTTGGCTCGGGCTGACGTCGAAGCAGAACTCCTTCTGTGACCTGCGACTCCAACCAAAAATTTTGGATGGATCGTTCGGAAGACGAAAAGAACCAGCTCTCCCCGTCGGGGAATCGAACCCCGGTCTTCCGCGTGACAGGCGGAGATACTGTCCACTATACTAACGAGGAGCCGTGCATGCTGCCGTTTCTCCCCCAACCGACGGCACTGCACTGACATAACTAAACAATGCATGGCTTCTTCTGACGCAGACCCAGCCCTAGCACCGTAAAATTTCTGATGGACCCATCATTAGCTGAAGTCGCATAACACTTGGAACACTACCCGTAGCAGGGGTCATTGTTTGGACTCTTTTTTTTTTTTTTTTTTTTTTTAAATTGCGCTTTAAACAAAAAGTATTGCGTCAATGCAACTGAACAACATTAATTAGGAACACAGTGCGTCAAAAAGCAAAATGACAGTTAAAGGCATTTCGTTATTGAACTCTTTGATGACATCATTCAGCTAAGTTCAGTTTTAAATAGTATCTGTGCAATAATTTGCAATCAAGTCAACGATATCTCTGTACATGAAGTGTCCCAAGCTCCGCCTGCCAGAGGCGACAGAGGCAAGAAACCAAAACTCGATCGGTGAAAAGATGGAGAAAAAACCCGGTGAGAAACCAGGCTCAGTCGGGGAGACAGTTCTCCCCTTGTCAGACGAAACCAGTAGATCAGCTCCAGGCTGCAGGAATGTCAGACTGTGCAGAAGAATCATCTGTTTCCTGTGGTCTTTACAGGGGATTTGTATCTGCGGCTCATCTAGTTGTCACGGTCTCCGCTGTGTTTCTGGGCCATAGAGGTCCTTTCTAGGTGTTGATACACCATCTTCTCTGGATACGGACTGGATCCGGGTGACTGAAGCGGTTACAGACTGGATCTGGTGGCTACGGTGACCTCGGAATAAGGGATTTCTTTAAAAGACTTTTTTTTTTCATATAAGATTTTATCCAACTTTTCAGATAGAGGCATGAGAAAGAGATTGCCTTGATTGGGCTTTTGGTTATTGGTGGGCCGAGGGGACTTTTTTGAGTTTTACTCCTCCGTTTTGGAGTGGGGGGGGGGGGTGCTGACGAAACACATGTGGGCAGGCGTTGTCACCCTTGATGACCCTTGGCGAGCGTAGTAGTTTAACAGAGGCAGCGCACAGGCCCGAGCGTTTGGAGACACAGCTCGAGTTTCTCTTCATTGTCGCATAAATCTTTCGCCTTTTACTAAAGATTTCCGTGGAGGGGAACTTTTGTGAGTGACCTGTATTTTTGGGTGCTCTGCTCACTGCAGAGCTACATCGAAATGTCAAGAGCAGAATCAGTTTGACCGTCCGCCAGCATGCTGCGAGAGGGCTTGCCACTGGTCATCGTCTGAATGGGCACTCTCTGCGTTTGACCACTTCGTGTTTATTTAGCCGGATGGGAAGGCAGCGTTTTCTTGTACGTGACGGGATGCAAATTCTTGAAGGCTCTCTTTAGTGACGGGTCCACACAAAGATCTCATCTGCTCCTCTAGCCCTATCGGCGACTCGTGCACTTCGAGCCTTCTTAGTGACGGCGCAAGTTGCTGAATGCCTGCTGCGTTGGTGGTATAGTGGTGAGCATAGCTGCCTTCCAAGCAGTTGACCCGGGTTCGATTCCCGGCCAACGCATGTCCTTTGGCTCAGGCTGACGTCGAAGCAGAACTCCCTCTGTGACCTGTGCCTCCACCCAAAACTCTTGGATGGAATAATAATCGGATGGACCCATCATTAGCTGAAGTCGCATAACACTTGCAACACTACCCGTAGCAGGGGTCATTGTTTGGACTCTTTTTTTTTTTTTTTTTTTAAATTGCGCTTTAAACAAAAAGTATTGTGTCAATGCAACTGAACAACATTAATTAGGAACACAGTGCGTCAATAAAGCTGCTGACTTCCACCTGCGTTGGTGGTATAGTGGTGAGCATAGCTGCCTTCCAAGCAGTTGACCCGGGTTCGATTCCCGGCCAACGCATGTCCTTTGGCTCGGGCTGACGTCGAAGCAGAACTCCTTCTGTGACCTGCGACTCCAACCAAACATTTTGGATGGATCGTTCGGAAGACGAAAAGAACCAGCTCTCCCCGTCGGGGAATCGAACCCCGGTCTTCCGCGTGACAGGCGGAGATACTGTCCACTATACTAACGAGGAGCCGTGCATGCTGCCGTTTCTCCCCCAACCGATGGCACTGCACTGACATAACTAAACAATGCATGGCTTCTTCTGACGCAGACCCAGCCCTAGCACCGTAAAATTTCTGATGGACCCATCATTAGCTGAAGTCGCATAACACTTGGAACACTACCCGTAGCAGGGGTCATTGTTTGGACTCTTTTTTTTTTTTTTTTTTTTTTAAATTGCGCTTTAAACAAAAAGTATTGCGTCAATGCAACTGAACAACATTAATTAGGAACACAGTGCGTCAAAAAGCAAAATGACAGTTAAAGGCATTTCGTTATTGAACTCTTTGATGACATCATTCAGCTAAGTTCAGTTTTAAATAGTATCTGTGCAATAATTTGCAATCAAGTCAACGATATCTCTGTACATGAAGTGTCCCAAGCTCCGCCTGCCAGAGGCGACAGAGGCAAGAAACCAAAACTCGATCGGTGAAAAGATGGAGAAAAAACCCGGTGAGAAACCAGGCTCAGTCGGGGAGACAGTTCTCCCCTTGTCAGACGAAACCAGTAGATCAGCTCCAGGCTGCAGGAATGTCAGACTGTGCAGAAGAATCATCTGTTTCCTGTGGTCTTGTCCAGGTGGTCTTTACAGGGGATTTGTATCTGCGGCTCATCTAGTTGTCACGGTCTCCGCTGTGTTTCTGGGCCATAGAGGTCCTTTCTAGGTGTTGATCCACCATCTTCTCTGGATACGGACTGGATCCGGGTGACTGAAGCGGATACAGACTGGATCTGGTGGCTACGGTGACCTCGGAATAAGGGATTTCTTTAAAAGACTTTTTTTTTCATATAAGATTTTATCCAACTTTTCAGATAGAGGCATGAGAAAGAGATTGCCTTGATTGGGCTTTTGGTTATTGGTGGGCCGAGGGGACTTTTTTGAGTTTTACTCCTCCGTTTTGGAGTGGGGGGGGGGGTGCTGAAGAAACACATGTGGGCAGGCGTTGTCACCCTTGATGACCCTTGGCGAGCGTAGTAGTTTAACAGAGGCAGCGCACAGGCCCGAGCGTTTGGAGACACAGCTCGAGTTTCTCTTCATTGTTGCATAAATCTTTCGCCTTTTACTAAAGATTTCCGTGGAGGGGAACTTTTGCGAGTGACCTGTATTTTTGGGTGCTCTGCTCACTGCAGAGCTACATCGAAATGTCAAGAGCAGAATCAGTTTGACCGTCCGCCAGCATGCTGCGAGAGGGCTTGCCACTGGTCATCGTCTGAATGGGCACTCTCTGCGTTTGACCACTTCGTGTTTATTTAGCCGGATGGGAAGGCAGCGTTTTCTTGTACGTGACGGGATGCAAATTCTTGAAGGCTCTCTTTAGTGACGGGTCCGAACAAAGATCTCATCTGCTCCTCTAGCCCTATCGGCGACTCGTGCACTTCGAGCCTTCTTACTGACGGCGCAAGTTGCTGAATGCCTGCTGCGTTGGTGGTATAGTGGTGAGCATAGCTGCCTTCCAAGCAGTTGACCCGGGTTCGATTCCCGGCCAACGCATGTCCTTTGGCTCGGGCTGACGTCGAAGCAGAACTCCCTCTGTGACCTGTGCCTCCACCCAAAACTTTTGGATGGAATAATATCGGATGGACCCATCATTAGCTGAAGTCGCATAACACTTGCAACACTACCCGTAGCAGGGGTCATTGTTTGGACTCTTTTTTTTTTTTTTTTTTTTAAATTGCGCTTTAAACAAAAAGTATTGTGTCAATGCAACTGAACAACATTAATTAGGAACACAGTGCGTCAATAAAGCTGCTGACTTCCACCTGTGTTGGTGGTATAGTGGTGAGCATAGCTGCCTTCCAAGCAGTTGACCCGGGTTCGATTCCCGGCCAACGCATGTCCTTTGGCTCGGGCTGACGTCGAAGCAGAACTCCTTCTGTGACCTGCGACTCCAACCAAAAATTTTGGATGGATCGTTCGGAAGACGAAAAGAACCAGCTCTCCCCGTCGGTGAATCGAACCCCGGTCTTCCGCGTGACAGGCGGAGATACTGTCCACTATACTAACGAGGAGCCGTGCATGCTGCCGTTTCTCCCCCAACCGACGGCACTGCACTGACATAACTAAACAATGCATGGCTTCTTCTGACGCAGACCCAGCCCTAGCACCGTAAAATTTCTGATGGACCCATCATTAGCTGAAGTCGCATAACACTTGGAACACTACCCGTAGCAGGGGTCATTGTTTGGACTCTTTTTTTTTTTTTTTTTTTTTTTAAATTGCGCTTTAAACAAAAAGTATTGCGTCAATGCAACTGAACAACATTAATTAGGAACACAGTGCGTCAAAAAGCAAAATGACAGTTAAAGGCATTTCGTTATTGAACTCTTTGATGACATCATTCAGCTAAGTTCAGTTTTAAATAGTATCTGTGCAATAATTTGCAATCAAGTCAACGATATCTCTGTACATGAAGTGTCCCAAGCTCCGCCTGCCAGAGGCGACAGAGGCAAGAAACCAAAACTCGATCGGTGAAAAGATGGAGAAAAAACCCGGTGAGAAACCAGGCTCAGTCGGGGAGACAGTTCTCCCCTTGTCAGACGAAACCAGTAGATCAGCTCCAGGCTGCAGGAATGTCAGACTGTGCAGAAGAATCATCTGTTTCCTGTGGTCTTGTCCAGGTGGTCTTTACAGGGGATTTGTATCTGCGGCTCATCTAGTTGTCACGGTCTCCGCTGTGTTTCTGGGCCATAGAGGTCCTTTCTAGGTGTTGATCCACCATCTTCTCTGGATACGGACTGGATCCGGGTGACTGAAGCGGATACAGACTGGATCTGGTGGCTACGGTGACCTCGGAATAAGGGATTTCTTTAAAAGACTTTTTTTTTCATATAAGATTTTATCCAACTTTTCAGATAGAGGCATGAGAAAGAGATTGCCTTGATTGGGCTTTTGGTTATTGGTGGGCCGAGGGGACTTTTTTGAGTTTTACTCCTCCGTTTTGGAGTGGGGGGGGGGGTGCTGACGAAACACATGTGGGCAGGCGTTGTCACCCTTGATGACCCTTGGCGAGCGTAGTAGTTTAACAGAGGCAGCGCACAGGCCCGAGCGTTTGGAGACACAGCTCGAGTTTCTCTTCATTGTCGCATAAATCTTTCGCCTTTTACTAAAGATTTCCGTGGAGGGGAACTTTTGCGAGTGACCTGTATTTTTGGGTGCTCTGCTCACTGCAGAGCTACATCGAAATGTCAAGAGCAGAATCAGTTTGACCGTCCGCCAGCATGCTGCGAGAGGGCTTGCCACTGGTCATCGTCTGAATGGGCACTCTCTGCGTTTGACCACTTCGTGTTTATTTAGCCGGATGGGAAGGCAGCGTTTTCTTGTACGTGACGGGATGCAAATTCTTGAAGGCTCTCTTTAGTGACGGGTCCGAACAAAGATCTCATCTGCTCCTCTAGCCCTATCGGCGACTCGTGCACTTCGAGCCTTCTTACTGACGGCGCAAGTTGCTGAATGCCTGCTGCGTTGGTGGTATAGTGGTGAGCATAGCTGCCTTCCAAGCAGTTGACCCGGGTTCGATTCCCGGCCAACGCATGTCCTTTGGCTCGGGCTGACGTCGAAGCAGAACTCCCTCTGTGACCTGTGCCTCCACCCAAAACTTTTGGATGGAATAATATCGGATGGACCCATCATTAGCTGAAGTCGCATAACACTTGCAACACTACCCGTAGCAGGGGTCATTGTTTGGACTCTTTTTTTTTTTTAAATTGCGCTTTAAACAAAAAGTATTGTGTCAATGCAACTGAACAACATTAATTAGGAACACAGTGCGTCAATAAAGCTGCTGACTTCCACCTGCGTTGGTGGTATAGTGGTGAGCATAGCTGCCTTCCAAGCAGTTGACCCGGGTTCGATTCCCGGCCAACGCATGTCCTTTGGCTCGGGCTGACGTCGAAGCAGAACTCCTTCTGTGACCTGCGACTCCAACCAAACATTTTGGATGGATCGTTCGGAAGACGAAAAGAACCAGCTCTCCCCGTCGGGGAATCGAACCCCGGTCTTCCGCGTGACAGGCGGAGATACTGTCCACTATACTAACGAGGAGCCGTGCATGCTGCCGTTTCTCCCCCAACCGATGGCACTGCACTGACATAACTAAACAATGCATGGCTTCTTCTGACGCAGACCCAGCCCTAGCACCGTAAAATTTCTGATGGACCCATCATTAGCTGAAGTCGCATAACACTTGGAACACTACCCGTAGCAGGGGTCATTGTTTGGACTCTTTTTTTTTTTTTTTTTTTTTAAATTGCGCTTTAAACAAAAAGTATTGCGTCAATGCAACTGAACAACATTAATTAGGAACACAGTGCGTCAAAAAGCAAAATGACAGTTAAAGGCATTTCGTTATTGAACTCTTTGATGACATCATTCAGCTAAGTTCAGTTTTAAATAGTATCTGTGCAATAATTTGCAATCAAGTCAACGATATCTCTGTACATGAAGTGTCCCAAGCTCCGCCTGCCAGAGGCGACAGAGGCAAGAAACCAAAACTCGATCGGTGAAAAGATGGAGAAAAAACCCGGTGAGAAACCAGGCTCAGTCGGGGAGACAGTTCTCCCCTTGTCAGACGAAACCAGTAGATCAGCTCCAGGCTGCAGGAATGTCAGACTGTGCAGAAGAATCATCTGTTTCCTGTGGTCTTTACAGGGGATTTGTATCTGCGGCTCATCTAGTTGTCACGGTCTCCGCTGTGTTTCTGGGCCATAGAGGTCCTTTCTAGGTGTTGATACACCATCTTCTCTGGATACGGACTGGATCCGGGTGACTGAAGCGGTTACAGACTGGATCTGGTGGCTACGGTGACCTCGGAATAAGGGATTTCTTTAAAAGACTTTTTTTTTTCATATAAGATTTTATCCAACTTTTCAGATAGAGGCATGAGAAAGAGATTGCCTTGATTGGGCTTTTGGTTATTGGTGGGCCGAGGGGACTTTTTTGAGTTTTACTCCTCCGTTTTGGAGTGGGGGGGGGGGTGCTGACGAAACACATGTGGGCAGGCGTTGTCACCCTTGATGACCCTTGGCGAGCGTAGTAGTTTAACAGAGGCAGCGCACAGGCCCGAGCGTTTGGAGACACAGCTCGAGTTTCTCTTCATTGTCGCATAAATCTTTCGCCTTTTACTAAAGATTTCCGTGGAGGGGAACTTTTGTGAGTGACCTGTATTTTTGGGTGCTCTGCTCACTGCAGAGCTACATCGAAATGTCAAGAGCAGAATCAGTTTGACCGTCCGCCAGCATGCTGCGAGAGGGCTTGCCACTGGTCATCGTCTGAATGGGCACTCTCTGCGTTTGACCACTTCGTGTTTATTTAGCCGGATGGGAAGGCAGCGTTTTCTTGTACGTGACGGGATGCAAATTCTTGAAGGCTCTCTTTAGTGACGGGTCCACACAAAGATCTCATCTGCTCCTCTAGCCCTATCGGCGACTCGTGCACTTCGAGCCTTCTTAGTGACGGCGCAAGTTGCTGAATGCCTGCTGCGTTGGTGGTATAGTGGTGAGCATAGCTGCCTTCCAAGCAGTTGACCCGGGTTCGATTCCCGGCCAACGCATGTCCTTTGGCTCAGGCTGACGTCGAAGCAGAACTCCCTCTGTGACCTGTGCCTCCACCCAAAACTCTTGGATGGAATAATAATCGGATGGACCCATCATTAGCTGAAGTCGCATAACACTTGCAACACTACCCGTAGCAGGGGTCATTGTTTGGACTCTTTTTTTTTTTTTTTTTTTAAATTGCGCTTTAAACAAAAAGTATTGTGTCAATGCAACTGAACAACATTAATTAGGAACACAGTGCGTCAATAAAGCTGCTGACTTCCACCTGCGTTGGTGGTATAGTGGTGAGCATAGCTGCCTTCCAAGCAGTTGACCCGGGTTCGATTCCCGGCCAACGCATGTCCTTTGGCTCGGGCTGACGTCGAAGCAGAACTCCTTCTGTGACCTGCGACTCCAACCAAACATTTTGGATGGATCGTTCGGAAGACGAAAAGAACCAGCTCTCCCCGTCGGGGAATCGAACCCCGGTCTTCCGCGTGACAGGCGGAGATACTGTCCACTATACTAACGAGGAGCCGTGCATGCTGCCGTTTCTCCCCCAACCGATGGCACTGCACTGACATAACTAAACAATGCATGGCTTCTTCTGACGCAGACCCAGCCCTAGCACCGTAAAATTTCTGATGGACCCATCATTAGCTGAAGTCGCATAACACTTGGAACACTACCCGTAGCAGGGGTCATTGTTTGGACTCTTTTTTTTTTTTTTTTTTTTTTAAATTGCGCTTTAAACAAAAAGTATTGCGTCAATGCAACTGAACAACATTAATTAGGAACACAGTGCGTCAAAAAGCAAAATGACAGTTAAAGGCATTTCGTTATTGAACTCTTTGATGACATCATTCAGCTAAGTTCAGTTTTAAATAGTATCTGTGCAATAATTTGCAATCAAGTCAACGATATCTCTGTACATGAAGTGTCCCAAGCTCCGCCTGCCAGAGGCGACAGAGGCAAGAAACCAAAACTCGATCGGTGAAAAGATGGAGAAAAAACCCGGTGAGAAACCAGGCTCAGTCGGGGAGACAGTTCTCCCCTTGTCAGACGAAACCAGTAGATCAGCTCCAGGCTGCAGGAATGTCAGACTGTGCAGAAGAATCATCTGTTTCCTGTGGTCTTGTCCAGGTGGTCTTTACAGGGGATTTGTATCTGCGGCTCATCTAGTTGTCACGGTCTCCGCTGTGTTTCTGGGCCATAGAGGTCCTTTCTAGGTGTTGATCCACCATCTTCTCTGGATACGGACTGGATCCGGGTGACTGAAGCGGATACAGACTGGATCTGGTGGCTACGGTGACCTCGGAATAAGGGATTTCTTTAAAAGACTTTTTTTTTCATATAAGATTTTATCCAACTTTTCAGATAGAGGCATGAGAAAGAGATTGCCTTGATTGGGCTTTTGGTTATTGGTGGGCCGAGGGGACTTTTTTGAGTTTTACTCCTCCGTTTTGGAGTGGGGGGGGGGGTGCTGAAGAAACACATGTGGGCAGGCGTTGTCACCCTTGATGACCCTTGGCGAGCGTAGTAGTTTAACAGAGGCAGCGCACAGGCCCGAGCGTTTGGAGACACAGCTCGAGTTTCTCTTCATTGTTGCATAAATCTTTCGCCTTTTACTAAAGATTTCCGTGGAGGGGAACTTTTGCGAGTGACCTGTATTTTTGGGTGCTCTGCTCACTGCAGAGCTACATCGAAATGTCAAGAGCAGAATCAGTTTGACCGTCCGCCAGCATGCTGCGAGAGGGCTTGCCACTGGTCATCGTCTGAATGGGCACTCTCTGCGTTTGACCACTTCGTGTTTATTTAGCCGGATGGGAAGGCAGCGTTTTCTTGTACGTGACGGGATGCAAATTCTTGAAGGCTCTCTTTAGTGACGGGTCCGAACAAAGATCTCATCTGCTCCTCTAGCCCTATCGGCGACTCGTGCACTTCGAGCCTTCTTACTGACGGCGCAAGTTGCTGAATGCCTGCTGCGTTGGTGGTATAGTGGTGAGCATAGCTGCCTTCCAAGCAGTTGACCCGGGTTCGATTCCCGGCCAACGCATGTCCTTTGGCTCGGGCTGACGTCGAAGCAGAACTCCCTCTGTGACCTGTGCCTCCACCCAAAACTTTTGGATGGAATAATATCGGATGGACCCATCATTAGCTGAAGTCGCATAACACTTGCAACACTACCCGTAGCAGGGGTCATTGTTTGGACTCTTTTTTTTTTTTTTTTTTTTAAATTGCGCTTTAAACAAAAAGTATTGTGTCAATGCAACTGAACAACATTAATTAGGAACACAGTGCGTCAATAAAGCTGCTGACTTCCACCTGTGTTGGTGGTATAGTGGTGAGCATAGCTGCCTTCCAAGCAGTTGACCCGGGTTCGATTCCCGGCCAACGCATGTCCTTTGGCTCGGGCTGACGTCGAAGCAGAACTCCTTCTGTGACCTGCGACTCCAACCAAAAATTTTGGATGGATCGTTCGGAAGACGAAAAGAACCAGCTCTCCCCGTCGGTGAATCGAACCCCGGTCTTCCGCGTGACAGGCGGAGATACTGTCCACTATACTAACGAGGAGCCGTGCATGCTGCCGTTTCTCCCCCAACCGACGGCACTGCACTGACATAACTAAACAATGCATGGCTTCTTCTGACGCAGACCCAGCCCTAGCACCGTAAAATTTCTGATGGACCCATCATTAGCTGAAGTCGCATAACACTTGGAACACTACCCGTAGCAGGGGTCATTGTTTGGACTCTTTTTTTTTTTTTTTTTTTTTTTAAATTGCGCTTTAAACAAAAAGTATTGCGTCAATGCAACTGAACAACATTAATTAGGAACACAGTGCGTCAAAAAGCAAAATGACAGTTAAAGGCATTTCGTTATTGAACTCTTTGATGACATCATTCAGCTAAGTTCAGTTTTAAATAGTATCTGTGCAATAATTTGCAATCAAGTCAACGATATCTCTGTACATGAAGTGTCCCAAGCTCCGCCTGCCAGAGGCGACAGAGGCAAGAAACCAAAACTCGATCGGTGAAAAGATGGAGAAAAAACCCGGTGAGAAACCAGGCTCAGTCGGGGAGACAGTTCTCCCCTTGTCAGACGAAACCAGTAGATCAGCTCCAGGCTGCAGGAATGTCAGACTGTGCAGAAGAATCATCTGTTTCCTGTGGTCTTGTCCAGGTGGTCTTTACAGGGGATTTGTATCTGCGGCTCATCTAGTTGTCACGGTCTCCGCTGTGTTTCTGGGCCATAGAGGTCCTTTCTAGGTGTTGATCCACCATCTTCTCTGGATACGGACTGGATCCGGGTGACTGAAGCGGATACAGACTGGATCTGGTGGCTACGGTGACCTCGGAATAAGGGATTTCTTTAAAAGACTTTTTTTTTCATATAAGATTTTATCCAACTTTTCAGATAGAGGCATGAGAAAGAGATTGCCTTGATTGGGCTTTTGGTTATTGGTGGGCCGAGGGGACTTTTTTGAGTTTTACTCCTCCGTTTTGGAGTGGGGGGGGGGGGTGCTGACGAAACACATGTGGGCAGGCGTTGTCACCCTTGATGACCCTTGGCGAGCGTAGTAGTTTAACAGAGGCAGCGCACAGGCCCGAGCGTTTGGAGACACAGCTCGAGTTTCTCTTCATTGTCGCATAAATCTTTCGCCTTTTACTAAAGATTTCCGTGGAGGGGAACTTTTGCGAGTGACCTGTATTTTTGGGTGCTCTGCTCACTGCAGAGCTACATCGAAATGTCAAGAGCAGAATCAGTTTGACCGTCCGCCAGCATGCTGCGAGAGGGCTTGCCACTGGTCATCGTCTGAATGGGCACTCTCTGCGTTTGACCACTTCGTGTTTATTTAGCCGGATGGGAAGGCAGCGTTTTCTTGTACGTGACGGGATGCAAATTCTTGAAGGCTCTCTTTAGTGACGGGTCCGAACAAAGATCTCATCTGCTCCTCTAGCCCTATCGGCGACTCGTGCACTTCGAGCCTTCTTACTGACGGCGCAAGTTGCTGAATGCCTGCTGCGTTGGTGGTATAGTGGTGAGCATAGCTGCCTTCCAAGCAGTTGACCCGGGTTCGATTCCCGGCCAACGCATGTCCTTTGGCTCGGGCTGACGTCGAAGCAGAACTCCCTCTGTGACCTGTGCCTCCACCCAAAACTTTTGGATGGAATAATATCGGATGGACCCATCATTAGCTGAAGTCGCATAACACTTGCAACACTACCCGTAGCAGGGGTCATTGTTTGGACTCTTTTTTTTTTTTAAATTGCGCTTTAAACAAAAAGTATTGTGTCAATGCAACTGAACAACATTAATTAGGAACACAGTGCGTCAATAAAGCTGCTGACTTCCACCTGCGTTGGTGGTATAGTGGTGAGCATAGCTGCCTTCCAAGCAGTTGACCCGGGTTCGATTCCCGGCCAACGCATGTCCTTTGGCTCGGGCTGACGTCGAAGCAGAACTCCTTCTGTGACCTGCGACTCCAACCAAACATTTTGGATGGATCGTTCGGAAGACGAAAAGAACCAGCTCTCCCCGTCGGGGAATCGAACCCCGGTCTTCCGCGTGACAGGCGGAGATACTGTCCACTATACTAACGAGGAGCCGTGCATGCTGCCGTTTCTCCCCCAACCGATGGCACTGCACTGACATAACTAAACAATGCATGGCTTCTTCTGACGCAGACCCAGCCCTAGCACCGTAAAATTTCTGATGGACCCATCATTAGCTGAAGTCGCATAACACTTGGAACACTACCCGTAGCAGGGGTCATTGTTTGGACTCTTTTTTTTTTTTTTTTTTTTTAAATTGCGCTTTAAACAAAAAGTATTGCGTCAATGCAACTGAACAACATTAATTAGGAACACAGTGCGTCAAAAAGCAAAATGACAGTTAAAGGCATTTCGTTATTGAACTCTTTGATGACATCATTCAGCTAAGTTCAGTTTTAAATAGTATCTGTGCAATAATTTGCAATCAAGTCAACGATATCTCTGTACATGAAGTGTCCCAAGCTCCGCCTGCCAGAGGCGACAGAGGCAAGAAACCAAAACTCGATCGGTGAAAAGATGGAGAAAAAACCCAGTGAGAAACCAGGCTCAGTCGGGGAGACAGTTCTCCCCTTGTCAGACGAAACCAGTAGATCAGCTCCAGGCTGCAGGAATGTCAGACTGTGCAGAAGAATCATCTGTTTCCTGTGGTCTTGTCCAGGTGGTCTTTACAGGGGATTTGTATCTGCGGCTCATCTAGTTGTCACGGTCTCCGCTGTGTTTCTGGGCCATAGAGGTCCTTTCTAGGTGTTGATCCACCATCTTCTCTGGATACGGACTGGATCCGGGTGACTGAAGCGGATACAGACTGGATCTGGTGGCTACGGTGACCTCGGAATAAGGGATTTCTTTAAAAGACTTTTTTTTTCATATAAGATTTTATCCAACTTTTCAGATAGAGGCATGAGAAAGAGATTGCCTTGATTGGGCTTTTGGTTATTGGTGGGCCGAGGGGACTTTTTTGAGTTTTACTCCTCCGTTTTGGAGTGGGGGGGGGGGGGTGCTGACGAAACACATGTGGGCAGGCGTTGTCACCCTTGATGACCCTTGGCGAGCGTAGTAGTTTAACAGAGGCAGCGCACAGGCCCGAGCGTTTGGAGACACAGCTCGAGTTTCTCTTCATTGTCGCATAAATCTTTCGCCTTTTACTAAAGATTTCCGTGGAGGGGAACTTTTGCGAGTGACCTGTATTTTTGGGTGCTCTGCTCACTGCAGAGCTACATCGAAATGTCAAGAGCAGAATCAGTTTGACCGTCCGCCAGCATGCTGCGAGAGGGCTTGCCACTGGTCATCGTCTGAATGGGCACTCTCTGCGTTTGACCACTTCGTGTTTATTTAGCCGGATGGGAAGGCAGCGTTTTCTTGTACGTGACGGGATGCAAATTCTTGAAGGCTCTCTTTAGTGACGGGTCCGAACAAAGATCTCATCTGCTCCTCTAGCCCTATCGGCGACTCGTGCACTTCGAGCCTTCTTACTGACGGCGCAAGTTGCTGAATGCCTGCTGCGTTGGTGGTATAGTGGTGAGCATAGCTGCCTTCCAAGCAGTTGACTCGGGTTCGATTCCCGGCCAACGCATGTCCTTTGGCTCGGGCTGACGTCGAAGCAGAACTCCCTCTGTGACCTGTGCCTCCACCCAAAACTTTTGGATGGAATAATATCGGATGGACCCATCATTAGCTGAAGTCGCATAACACTTGCAACACTACCCGTAGCAGGGGTCATTGTTTGGACTCTATTTTTTTTTTTTTTAAATTGCGCTTTAAACAAAAAGTATTGTGTCAATGCAACTGAACAACATTAATTAGGAACACAGTGCGTCAATAAAGCTGCTGACTTCCACCTGCGTTGGTGGTATAGTGGTGAGCATAGCTGCCTTCCAAGCAGTTGACCCGGGTTCGATTCCCGGCCAACGCATGTCCTTTGGCTCGGGCTGACGTCGAAGCAGAACTCCTTCTGTGACCTGCGACTCCAACCAAAAATTTTGGATGGATCGTTCGGAAGACGAAAAGAACCAGCTCTCCCCGTCGGGGAATCGAACCCCGGTCTTCCGCGTGACAGGCGGAGATACTGTCCACTATACTAACGAGGAGCCGTGCATGCTGCCGTTTCTCCCCCAACCGACGGCACTGCACTGACATAACTAAACAATGCATGGCTTCTTCTGACGCAGACCCAGCCCTAGCACCGTAAAATTTCTGATGGACCCATCATTAGCTGAAGTCGCATAACACTTGGAACACTACCCGTAGCAGGGGTCATTGTTTGGACTCTTTTTTTTTTTTTTTTTTTTTTTAAATTGCGCTTTAAACAAAAAGTATTGCGTCAATGCAACTGAACAACATTAATTAGGAACACAGTGCGTCAAAAAGCAAAATGACAGTTAAAGGCATTTCGTTATTGAACTCTTTGATGACATCATTCAGCTAAGTTCAGTTTTAAATAGTATCTGTGCAATAATTTGCAATCAAGTCAACGATATCTCTGTACATGAAGTGTCCCAAGCTCCGCCTGCCAGAGGCGACAGAGGCAAGAAACCAAAACTCGATCGGTGAAAAGATGGAGAAAAAACCCGGTGAGAAACCAGGCTCAGTCGGGGAGACAGTTCTCCCCTTGTCAGACGAAACCAGTAGATCAGCTCCAGGCTGCAGGAATGTCAGACTGTGCAGAAGAATCATCTGTTTCCTGTGGTCTTGTCCAGGTGGTCTTTACAGGGGATTTGTATCTGCGGCTCATCTAGTTGTCACGGTCTCCGCTGTGTTTCTGGGCCATAGAGGTCCTTTCTAGGTGTTGATCCACCATCTTCTCTGGATACGGACTGGATCCGGGTGACTGAAGCGGATACAGACTGGATCTGGTGGCTACGGTGACCTCGGAATAAGGGATTTCTTTAAAAGACTTTTTTTTTCATATAAGATTTTATCCAACTTTTCAGATAGAGGCATGAGAAAGAGATTGCCTTGATTGGGCTTTTGGTTATTGGTGGGCCGAGGGGACTTTTTTGAGTTTTACTCCTCCGTTTTGGAGTGGGGGGGGGGTGCTGACGAAACACATGTGGGCAGGCGTTGTCACCCTTGATGACCCTTGGCGAGCGTAGTAGTTTAACAGAGGCAGCGCACAGGCCCGAGCGTTTGGAGACACAGCTCGAGTTTCTCTTCATTGTCGCATAAATCTTTCGCCTTTTACTAAAGATTTCCGTGGAGGGGAACTTTTGCGTGTGACCTGTATTTTTGGGTGCTCTGCTCACTGCAGAGCTACATCGAAATGTCAAGAGCAGAATCAGTTTGACCGTCCGCCAGCATGCTGCGAGAGGGCTTGCCACTGGTCATCGTCTGAATGGGCACTCTCTGCGTTTGACCACTTCGTGTTTATTTAGCCGGATGGGAAGGCAGCGTTTTCTTGTACGTGACGGGATGCAAATTCTTGAAGGCTCTCTTTAGTGACGGGTCCGAACAAAGATCTCATCTGCTCCTCTAGCCCTATCGGCGACTCGTGCACTTCGAGCCTTCTTACTGACGGCGCAAGTTGCTGAATGCCTGCTGCGTTGGTGGTATAGTGGTGAGCATAGCTGCCTTCCAAGCAGTTGACCCGGGTTCGATTCCCGGCCAACGCATGTCCTTTGGCTCGGGCTGACGTCGAAGCAGAACTCCCTCTGTGACCTGTGCCTCCACCCAAAACTTTTGGATGGAATAATATCGGATGGACCCATCATTAGCTGAAGTCGCATAACACTTGCAACACTACCCGTAGCAGGGGTCATTGTTTGGACTCTTTTTTTTTTTTAAATTGCGCTTTAAACAAAAAGTATTGTGTCAATGCAACTGAACAACATTAATTAGGAACACAGTGCGTCAATAAAGCTGCTGACTTCCACCTGCGTTGGTGGTATAGTGGTGAGCATAGCTGCCTTCCAAGCAGTTGACCCGGGTTCGATTCCCGGCCAACGCATGTCCTTTGGCTCGGGCTGACGTCGAAGCAGAACTCCTTCTGTGACCTGCGACTCCAACCAAACATTTTGGATGGATCGTTCGGAAGACGAAAAGAACCAGCTCTCCCCGTCGGGGAATCGAACCCCGGTCTTCCGCGTGACAGGCGGAGATACTGTCCACTATACTAACGAGGAGCCGTGCATGCTGCCGTTTCTCCCCCAACCGATGGCACTGCACTGACATAACTAAACAATGCATGGCTTCTTCTGACGCAGACCCAGCCCTAGCACCGTAAAATTTCTGATGGACCCATCATTAGCTGAAGTCGCATAACACTTGGAACACTACCCGTAGCAGGGGTCATTGTTTGGACTCTTTTTTTTTTTTTTTTTTTTTAAATTGCGCTTTAAACAAAAAGTATTGCGTCAATGCAACTGAACAACATTAATTAGGAACACAGTGCGTCAAAAAGCAAAATGACAGTTAAAGGCATTTCGTTATTGAACTCTTTGATGACATCATTCAGCTAAGTTCAGTTTTAAATAGTATCTGTGCAATAATTTGCAATCAAGTCAACGATATCTCTGTACATGAAGTGTCCCAAGCTCCGCCTGCCAGAGGCGACAGAGGCAAGAAACCAAAACTCGATCGGTGAAAAGATGGAGAAAAAACCCGGTGAGAAACCAGGCTCAGTCGGGGAGACAGTTCTCCCCTTGTCAGACGAAACCAGTAGATCAGCTCCAGGCTGCAGGAATGTCAGACTGTGCAGAAGAATCATCTGTTTCCTGTGGTCTTGTCCAGGTGGTCTTTACAGGGGATTTGTATCTGCGGCTCATCTAGTTGTCACGGTCTCCGCTGTGTTTCTGGGCCATAGAGGTCCTTTCTAGGTGTTGATCCACCATCTTCTCTGGATACGGACTGGATCCGGGTGACTGAAGCGGATACAGACTGGATCTGGTGGCTACGGTGACCTCGGAATAAGGGATTTCTTTAAAAGACTTTTTTTTTCATATAAGATTTTATCCAACTTTTCAGATAGAGGCATGAGAAAGAGATTGCCTTGATTGGGCTTTTGGTTATTGGTGGGCCGAGGGGACTTTTTTGAGTTTTACTCCTCCGTTTTGGAGTGGGGGGGGGGGGTGCTGACGAAACACATGTGGGCAGGCGTTGTCACCCTTGATGACCCTTGGCGAGCGTAGTAGTTTAACAGAGGCAGCGCACAGGCCCGAGCGTTTGGAGACACAGCTCGAGTTTCTCTTCATTGTCGCATAAATCTTTCGCCTTTTACTAAAGATTTCCGTGGAGGGGAACTTTTGCGAGTGACCTGTATTTTTGGGTGCTCTGCTCACTGCAGAGCTACATCGAAATGTCAAGAGCAGAATCAGTTTGACCGTCCGCCAGCATGCTGCGAGAGGGCTTGCCACTGGTCATCGTCTGAATGGGCACTCTCTGCGTTTGACCACTTCGTGTTTATTTAGCCGGATGGGAAGGCAGCGTTTTCTTGTACGTGACGGGATGCAAATTCTTGAAGGCTCTCTTTAGTGACGGGTCCGAACAAAGATCTCATCTGCTCCTCTAGCCCTATCGGCGACTCGTGCACTTCGAGCCTTCTTACTGACGGCGCAAGTTGCTGAATGCCTGCTGCGTTGGTGGTATAGTGGTGAGCATAGCTGCCTTCCAAGCAGTTGACCCGGGTTCGATTCCCGGCCAACGCATGTCCTTTGGCTCGGGCTGACGTCGAAGCAGAACTCCCTCTGTGACCTGTGCCTCCACCCAAAACTTTTGGATGGAATAATATCGGATGGACCCATCATTAGCTGAAGTCGCATAACACTTGCAACACTACCCGTAGCAGGGGTCATTGTTTGGACTCTTTTTTTTTTTTAAATTGCGCTTTAAACAAAAAGTATTGTGTCAATGCAACTGAACAACATTAATTAGGAACACAGTGCGTCAATAAAGCTGCTGACTTCCACCTGCGTTGGTGGTATAGTGGTGAGCATAGCTGCCTTCCAAGCAGTTGACCCGGGTTCGATTCCCGGCCAACGCATGTCCTTTGGCTCGGGCTGACGTCGAAGCAGAACTCCTTCTGTGACCTGCGACTCCAACCAAACATTTTGGATGGATCGTTCGGAAGACGAAAAGAACCAGCTCTCCCCGTCGGGGAATCGAACCCCGGTCTTCCGCGTGACAGGCGGAGATACTGTCCACTATACTAACGAGGAGCCGTGCATGCTGCCGTTTCTCCCCCAACCGATGGCACTGCACTGACATAACTAAACAATGCATGGCTTCTTCTGACGCAGACCCAGCCCTAGCACCGTAAAATTTCTGATGGACCCATCATTAGCTGAAGTCGCATAACACTTGGAACACTACCCGTAGCAGGGGTCATTGTTTGGACTCTTTTTTTTTTTTTTTTTTTTTAAATTGCGCTTTAAACAAAAAGTATTGCGTCAATGCAACTGAACAACATTAATTAGGAACACAGTGCGTCAAAAAGCAAAATGACAGTTAAAGGCATTTCGTTATTGAACTCTTTGATGACATCATTCAGCTAAGTTCAGTTTTAAATAGTATCTGTGCAATAATTTGCAATCAAGTCAACGATATCTCTGTACATGAAGTGTCCCAAGCTCCGCCTGCCAGAGGCGACAGAGGCAAGAAACCAAAACTCGATCGGTGAAAAGATGGAGAAAAAACCCGGTGAGAAACCAGGCTCAGTCGGGGAGACAGTTCTCCCCTTGTCAGACGAAACCAGTAGATCAGCTCCAGGCTGCAGGAATGTCAGACTGTGCAGAAGAATCATCTGTTTCCTGTGGTCTTGTCCAGGTGGTCTTTACAGGGGATTTGTATCTGCGGCTCATCTAGTTGTCACGGTCTCCGCTGTGTTTCTGGGCCATAGAGGTCCTTTCTAGGTGTTGATCCACCATCTTCTCTGGAAGATGGTATAGTGGTGAGCATAGCTGCCTTCCAAGCAGTTGACCCGGGTTCGATTCCCGGCCAACGCATGTCCTTTGGCTCGGGCTGACGTCGAAGCAGAACTCCTTCTGTGACCTGCGACTCCAACCAAAAATTTTGGATGGATCGTTCGGAAGACGAAAAGAACCAGCTCTCCCCGTCGGGGAATCGAACCCCGGTCTTCCGCGTGACAGGCGGAGATACTGTCCACTATACTAACGAGGAGCCGTGCATGCTGCCGTTTCTCCCCCAACCGACGGCACTGCACTGACATAACTAAACAATGCATGGCTTCTTCTGACGCAGACCCAGCCCTAGCACCGTAAAATTTCTGATGGACCCATCATTAGCTGAAGTCGCATAACACTTGGAACACTACCCGTAGCAGGGGTCATTGTTTGGACTCTTTTTTTTTTTTTTTTTTTTTTTAAATTGCGCTTTAAACAAAAAGTATTGCGTCAATGCAACTGAACAACATTAATTAGGAACACAGTGCGTCAAAAAGCAAAATGACAGTTAAAGGCATTTCGTTATTGAACTCTTTGATGACATCATTCAGCTAAGTTCAGTTTTAAATAGTATCTGTGCAATAATTTGCAATCAAGTCAACGATATCTCTGTACATGAAGTGTCCCAAGCTCCGCCTGCCAGAGGCGACAGAGGCAAGAAACCAAAACTCGATCGGTGAAAAGATGGAGAAAAAACCCGGTGAGAAACCAGGCTCAGTCGGGGAGACAGTTCTCCCCTTGTCAGACGAAACCAGTAGATCAGCTCCAGGCTGCAGGAATGTCAGACTGTGCAGAAGAATCATCTGTTTCCTGTGGTCTTGTCCAGGTGGTCTTTACAGGGGATTTGTATCTGCGGCTCATCTAGTTGTCACGGTCTCCGCTGTGTTTCTGGGCCATAGAGGTCCTTTCTAGGTGTTGATCCACCATCTTCTCTGGATACGGACTGGATCCGGGTGACTGAAGCGGATACAGACTGGATCTGGTGGCTACGGTGACCTCGGAATAAGGGATTTCTTTAAAAGACTTTTTTTTTCATATAAGATTTTATCCAACTTTTCAGATAGAGGCATGAGAAAGAGATTGCCTTGATTGGGCTTTTGGTTATTGGTGGGCCGAGGGGACTTTTTTGAGTTTTACTCCTCCGTTTTGGAGTGGGGGGGGGGGGTGCTGACGAAACACATGTGGGCAGGCGTTGTCACCCTTGATGACCCTTGGCGAGCGTAGTAGTTTAACAGAGGCAGCGCACAGGCCCGAGCGTTTGGAGACACAGCTCGAGTTTCTCTTCATTGTCGCATAAATCTTTCGCCTTTTACTAAAGATTTCCGTGGAGGGGAACTTTTGCGAGTGACCTGTATTTTTGGGTGCTCTGCTCACTGCAGAGCTACATCGAAATGTCAAGAGCAGAATCAGTTTGACCGTCCGCCAGCATGCTGCGAGAGGGCTTGCCACTGGTCATCGTCTGAATGGGCACTCTCTGCGTTTGACCACTTCGTGTTTATTTAGCCGGATGGGAAGGCAGCGTTTTCTTGTACGTGACGGGATGCAAATTCTTGAAGGCTCTCTTTAGTGACGGGTCCGAACAAAGATCTCATCTGCTCCTCTAGCCCTATCGGCGACTCGTGCACTTCGAGCCTTCTTACTGACGGCGCAAGTTGCTGAATGCCTGCTGCGTTGGTGGTATAGTGGTGAGCATAGCTGCCTTCCAAGCAGTTGACCCGGGTTCGATTCCCGGCCAACGCATGTCCTTTGGCTCGGGCTGACGTCGAAGCAGAACTCCCTCTGTGACCTGTGCCTCCACCCAAAACTTTTGGATGGAATAATATCGGATGGACCCATCATTAGCTGAAGTCGCATAACACTTGCAACACTACCCGTAGCAGGGGTCATTGTTTGGACTCTTTTTTTTTTTTAAATTGCGCTTTAAACAAAAAGTATTGTGTCAATGCAACTGAACAACATTAATTAGGAACACAGTGCGTCAATAAAGCTGCTGACTTCCACCTGCGTTGGTGGTATAGTGGTGAGCATAGCTGCCTTCCAAGCAGTTGACCCGGGTTCGATTCCCGGCCAACGCATGTCCTTTGGCTCGGGCTGACGTCGAAGCAGAACTCCTTCTGTGACCTGCGACTCCAACCAAACATTTTGGATGGATCGTTCGGAAGACGAAAAGAACCAGCTCTCCCCGTCGGGGAATCGAACCCCGGTCTTCCGCGTGACAGGCGGAGATACTGTCCACTATACTAACGAGGAGCCGTGCATGCTGCCGTTTCTCCCCCAACCGATGGCACTGCACTGACATAACTAAACAATGCATGGCTTCTTCTGACGCAGACCCAGCCCTAGCACCGTAAAATTTCTGATGGACCCATCATTAGCTGAAGTCGCATAACACTTGGAACACTACCCGTAGCAGGGGTCATTGTTTGGACTCTTTTTTTTTTTTTTTTTTTTTAAATTGCGCTTTAAACAAAAAGTATTGCGTCAATGCAACTGAACAACATTAATTAGGAACACAGTGCGTCAAAAAGCAAAATGACAGTTAAAGGCATTTCGTTATTGAACTCTTTGATGACATCATTCAGCTAAGTTCAGTTTTAAATAGTATCTGTGCAATAATTTGCAATCAAGTCAACGATATCTCTGTACATGAAGTGTCCCAAGCTCCGCCTGCCAGAGGCGACAGAGGCAAGAAACCAAAACTCGATCGGTGAAAAGATGGAGAAAAAACCCAGTGAGAAACCAGGCTCAGTCGGGGAGACAGTTCTCCCCTTGTCAGACGAAACCAGTAGATCAGCTCCAGGCTGCAGGAATGTCAGACTGTGCAGAAGAATCATCTGTTTCCTGTGGTCTTGTCCAGGTGGTCTTTACAGGGGATTTGTATCTGCGGCTCATCTAGTTGTCACGGTCTCCGCTGTGTTTCTGGGCCATAGAGGTCCTTTCTAGGTGTTGATCCACCATCTTCTCTGGATACGGACTGGATCCGGGTGACTGAAGCGGATACAGACTGGATCTGGTGGCTACGGTGACCTCGGAATAAGGGATTTCTTTAAAAGACTTTTTTTTTCATATAAGATTTTATCCAACTTTTCAGATAGAGGCATGAGAAAGAGATTGCCTTGATTGGGCTTTTGGTTATTGGTGGGCCGAGGGGACTTTTTTGAGTTTTACTCCTCCGTTTTGGAGTGGGGGGGGGGGGGGTGCTGACGAAACACATGTGGGCAGGCGTTGTCACCCTTGATGACCCTTGGCGAGCGTAGTAGTTTAACAGAGGCAGCGCACAGGCCCGAGCGTTTGGAGACACAGCTCGAGTTTCTCTTCATTGTCGCATAAATCTTTCGCCTTTTACTAAAGATTTCCGTGGAGGGGAACTTTTGCGAGTGACCTGTATTTTTGGGTGCTCTGCTCACTGCAGAGCTACATCGAAATGTCAAGAGCAGAATCAGTTTGACCGTCCGCCAGCATGCTGCGAGAGGGCTTGCCACTGGTCATCGTCTGAATGGGCACTCTCTGCGTTTGACCACTTCGTGTTTATTTAGCCGGATGGGAAGGCAGCGTTTTCTTGTACGTGACGGGATGCAAATTCTTGAAGGCTCTCTTTAGTGACGGGTCCGAACAAAGATCTCATCTGCTCCTCTAGCCCTATCGGCGACTCGTGCACTTCGAGCCTTCTTACTGACGGCGCAAGTTGCTGAATGCCTGCTGCGTTGGTGGTATAGTGGTGAGCATAGCTGCCTTCCAAGCAGTTGACTCGGGTTCGATTCCCGGCCAACGCATGTCCTTTGGCTCGGGCTGACGTCGAAGCAGAACTCCCTCTGTGACCTGTGCCTCCACCCAAAACTTTTGGATGGAATAATATCGGATGGACCCATCATTAGCTGAAGTCGCATAACACTTGCAACACTACCCGTAGCAGGGGTCATTGTTTGGACTCTATTTTTTTTTTTTTTTAAATTGCGCTTTAAACAAAAAGTATTGTGTCAATGCAACTGAACAACATTAATTAGGAACACAGTGCGTCAATAAAGCTGCTGACTTCCACCTGCGTTGGTGGTATAGTGGTGAGCATAGCTGCCTTCCAAGCAGTTGACCCGGGTTCGATTCCCGGCCAACGCATGTCCTTTGGCTCGGGCTGACGTCGAAGCAGAACTCCTTCTGTGACCTGCGACTCCAACCAAAAATTTTGGATGGATCGTTCGGAAGACGAAAAGAACCAGCTCTCCCCGTCGGGGAATCGAACCCCGGTCTTCCGCGTGACAGGCGGAGATACTGTCCACTATACTAACGAGGAGCCGTGCATGCTGCCGTTTCTCCCCCAACCGACGGCACTGCACTGACATAACTAAACAATGCATGGCTTCTTCTGACGCAGACCCAGCCCTAGCACCGTAAAATTTCTGATGGACCCATCATTAGCTGAAGTCGCATAACACTTGGAACACTACCCGTAGCAGGGGTCATTGTTTGGACTCTTTTTTTTTTTTTTTTTTTTTTTAAATTGCGCTTTAAACAAAAAGTATTGCGTCAATGCAACTGAACAACATTAATTAGGAACACAGTGCGTCAAAAAGCAAAATGACAGTTAAAGGCATTTCGTTATTGAACTCTTTGATGACATCATTCAGCTAAGTTCAGTTTTAAATAGTATCTGTGCAATAATTTGCAATCAAGTCAACGATATCTCTGTACATGAAGTGTCCCAAGCTCCACCTGCCAGAGGCGACAGAGGCAAGAAACCAAAACTCGATCGGTGAAAAGATGGAGAAAAAACCCGGTGAGAAACCAGGCTCAGTCGGGGAGACAGTTCTCCCCTTGTCAGACGAAACCAGTAGATCAGCTCCAGGCTGCAGGAATGTCAGACTGTGCAGAAGAATCATCTGTTTCCTGTGGTCTTGTCCAGGTGGTCTTTACAGGGGATTTGTATCTGCGGCTCATCTAGTTGTCACGGTCTCCGCTGTGTTTCTGGGCCATAGAGGTCCTTTCTAGGTGTTGATCCACCATCTTCTCTGGATACGGACTGGATCCGGGTGACTGAAGCGGATACAGACTGGATCTGGTGGCTACGGTGACCTCGGAATAAGGGATTTCTTTAAAAGACTTTTTTTTTCATATAAGATTTTATCCAACTTTTCAGATAGAGGCATGAGAAAGAGATTGCCTTGATTGGGCTTTTGGTTATTGGTGGGCCGAGGGGACTTTTTTGAGTTTTACTCCTCCGTTTTGGAGTGGGGGGGGGGGGTGCTGACGAAACACATGTGGGCAGGCGTTGTCACCCTTGATGACCCTTGGCGAGCGTAGTAGTTTAACAGAGGCAGCGCACAGGCCCGAGCGTTTGGAGACACAGCTCGAGTTTCTCTTCATTGTCGCATAAATCTTTCGCCTTTTACTAAAGATTTCCGTGGAGGGGAACTTTTGCGTGTGACCTGTATTTTTGGGTGCTCTGCTCACTGCAGAGCTACATCGAAATGTCAAGAGCAGAATCAGTTTGACCGTCCGCCAGCATGCTGCGAGAGGGCTTGCCACTGGTCATCGTCTGAATGGGCACTCTCTGCGTTTGACCACTTCGTGTTTATTTAGCCGGATGGGAAGGCAGCGTTTTCTTGTACGTGACGGGATGCAAATTCTTGAAGGCTCTCTTTAGTGACGGGTCCGAACAAAGATCTCATCTGCTCCTCTAGCCCTATCGGCGACTCGTGCACTTCGAGCCTTCTTACTGACGGCGCAAGTTGCTGAATGCCTGCTGCGTTGGTGGTATAGTGGTGAGCATAGCTGCCTTCCAAGCAGTTGACCCGGGTTCGATTCCCGGCCAACGCATGTCCTTTGGCTCGGGCTGACGTCGAAGCAGAACTCCCTCTGTGACCTGTGCCTCCACCCAAAACTTTTGGATGGAATAATATCGGATGGACCCATCATTAGCTGAAGTCGCATAACACTTGCAACACTACCCGTAGCAGGGGTCATTGTTTGGACTCTTTTTTTTTTTTAAATTGCGCTTTAAACAAAAAGTATTGTGTCAATGCAACTGAACAACATTAATTAGGAACACAGTGCGTCAATAAAGCTGCTGACTTCCACCTGCGTTGGTGGTATAGTGGTGAGCATAGCTGCCTTCCAAGCAGTTGACCCGGGTTCGATTCCCGGCCAACGCATGTCCTTTGGCTCGGGCTGACGTCGAAGCAGAACTCCTTCTGTGACCTGCGACTCCAACCAAACATTTTGGATGGATCGTTCGGAAGACGAAAAGAACCAGCTCTCCCCGTCGGGGAATCGAACCCCGGTCTTCCGCGTGACAGGCGGAGATACTGTCCACTATACTAACGAGGAGCCGTGCATGCTGCCGTTTCTCCCCCAACCGATGGCACTGCACTGACATAACTAAACAATGCATGGCTTCTTCTGACGCAGACCCAGCCCTAGCACCGTAAAATTTCTGATGGACCCATCATTAGCTGAAGTCGCATAACACTTGGAACACTACCCGTAGCAGGGGTCATTGTTTGGACTCTTTTTTTTTTTTTTTTTTTTTAAATTGCGCTTTAAACAAAAAGTATTGCGTCAATGCAACTGAACAACATTAATTAGGAACACAGTGCGTCAAAAAGCAAAATGACAGTTAAAGGCATTTCGTTATTGAACTCTTTGATGACATCATTCAGCTAAGTTCAGTTTTAAATAGTATCTGTGCAATAATTTGCAATCAAGTCAACGATATCTCTGTACATGAAGTGTCCCAAGCTCCGCCTGCCAGAGGCGACAGAGGCAAGAAACCAAAACTCGATCGGTGAAAAGATGGAGAAAAAACCCGGTGAGAAACCAGGCTCAGTCGGGGAGACAGTTCTCCCCTTGTCAGACGAAACCAGTAGATCAGCTCCAGGCTGCAGGAATGTCAGACTGTGCAGAAGAATCATCTGTTTCCTGTGGTCTTGTCCAGGTGGTCTTTACAGGGGATTTGTATCTGCGGCTCATCTAGTTGTCACGGTCTCCGCTGTGTTTCTGGGCCATAGAGGTCCTTTCTAGGTGTTGATCCACCATCTTCTCTGGATACGGACTGGATCCGGGTGACTGAAGCGGATACAGACTGGATCTGGTGGCTACGGTGACCTCGGAATAAGGGATTTCT
>NC_068414.1:1384351-1416366 GCF_023724105.1 Carassius gibelio | reverse complement strand
TTGATCACCGAATAAACGCTGCATTAAACGCTGAAACGTACTAGGTGCGTTGCAAAGGCCAAAAGGCATGCGATTCCATTCAAATAAGCCGAATGGCGTACAAAATGCAGTCTTAAGCCGATCTTGTTCACTGACAGGGACCTGATTGTATCCGCTAGCTAAATCCATGGTGGAAAACCAACGGGCCCCTGTCAGTGAATCTAATGACTCCTCAATACGAGGAAGAGGAAACGCATCCTTTCTAGTTCTCGCATTCAACTGACGGTAGTCTACGCACATCCGCAGACTACCGTCCTTTTTCTTGACAAGAACTATAGGGGATGCGTAAGGGCTACAACTCTCGCGTATCACCTTAGCCTCCAACAACATATTGATATGGGCCTTTACCACCTCATACTCCGATGGGGGTATTCGACGGTACCGCTGCCGAACTGGGGTATCATCCATCAGTGGGATCTCATGCGACAACAGGGTAGTACACCCCAAATCCCCCTCATGTACAGAAAACACCGACTGGTACTGCCAGAGCAGAGCCTGAACACGTTCTTGATCCTCCAGTGACAACACAGACAAATCAGTAGCCTTTATCTGCTCTTCAACCGTAGGCAACTCATGAGAGACCTGCACGTTAACGGTAGCAGAGATAGTTTTAACCTCCGTAACCCCTGATGGTAAACTGACAACATAAACACTAGTTAAAGTTCCTAAATGAGTGCGTGGGTAAAGCACAATGTCAGTGGTTCCCACATTCACCACTGGCACCGAAACAATACCTCGATTTACCTGCACCAACGATGGTGAGGCCAACAATCCAGCTGGCAGGCCAGATTCAGGGGGCTCAAACAGCACAGTGTCATGCAAGAACTGCTCTGAACAAGTTGCTGTAACTAGTTGTAACATGCCACCTGGGATGCGTTGTACCCTACGACCGCGTACCCTAACTGACCCCGCACGAGTAGAATAAGACTGGGAGCATACCTTATGACAATATTGAAATGCCTCTGTTACAATACTGGGTACCTTAACCAATGAGGGAGATTCAAAAAGAGAAGAGCCATGCTGCCCAAAGAGCTCCTGGTAACATCGGCTGAGAACATTCATTCCCAGAACTCCCGGTGCCTGGGAACACAAGCCCCCAGGAGGATCTCGGACAACCAGCACCCCGCATCCTGGCACTAACCTGCCACAGAGTTCGACATCCAACTCCATATAACCAATGTAGGGGATGTCCAACCCGTTGGCAGCACGAAGTTGCAACCACTGGCATGACCGAAGACGATCCTGACCCCACGGTTCAAAATTTTGTAAGAAACAACTCTCCGTTATTGTAGAAACCATGGAGCCAGTGTCTATAAGGCAGGGCACCTGAACCCCACCAATGCAAACTACCAAATGGGGACATGACGACATTAAAGATGATACTGAACGAGAACCCTGAAGAATCTTTGAGCCACCATCTACCCCAACCGAGCTGTGACTCTGCAGCCCGGCGGGTGCTAGTTTTCCGACAACTGCTGTGCAAAAGGCTGCCCACCTCCAGCCACAGGAGGGACCATACGAGAAGATGGAGGGTGAGGAGGAACACGTTCCCCGTCACACTCCCTGGCAAAATGGCCAGGTCGCTGACACCGTCGACAAATTATGGTATTGCCACGAGAAGAGTGATTCCGTGGGTGTGGAGATTGACTACGTGCACGAGGGGCTTGACTACACTCAGCCACCATCTGGAGCCGAGTCACACTTTTAGAGAGCTGATTTAATTGGGCTTGCTGTGATTTCAACAGATCCCTTAACTCACTTAGCTCAACCATTGAGGCACCACGGGCATCTAACGATGATCCCCCCTGTACCCCATACTGCATAACGGGAACCAAAGGAACCGACTGGCTTCGACGGCGATCACCCCCCGGCAACCCCTCTCTCTCCCACCTAAGAGCCTCACTACGGACCTCTAACAAACTGGAGGAGGGTAAGCGACGTACCAATTGTTTCAACTCACGACGTAAGGCGCTATCTATCACATGTTCTACAAATTGGTCACGCACAAGGGTTTCTGAATTTGGCATAGCATAAGGGGACTTTTCTTCAACAGACTTCCAAAGGCCCATCAAAGCTAAAGAAAACTCTAATAGGGTCTCCCCCTCACGTTGTTTACGAGAAAAAAATGCCTCCTGCAGAGCCACATATGACTGAGAACAGCCATACAATTCCCTCAATGCGGAAATAATTTTATCGCAATCCCCTCGTTCAACACTAGGTTGATGCCTAATCTCCTCCCGTGCTTCCCCCTCCAAATGGTCAAATACAAAAAACGCTCGATCAGCAATAGAAAGATGGCGCACCTGCATACACGCCTGAACTTCCTCAACCCATTCGTCAATGCTGATGCCAGCCCGGCCGTTAAATTTTGGACATCGCCGATCACGAGGTACAAACACAAACCTCTCAGCTGAGGTGGCACCAGCACTCACGGGTTGGGACACGGTGGCGGGAGCCTCTGCAACACTAGAAACACCATTATTTGACAACATTGGGGCACATACACGTTCTTGGCGCAATTTCTCATTATCAGCCTTTAGCTGTGCTACCAATTCCCTTAATTCTTGTAACTCCCCTTCCATCACTACTCACCACAACACCGAGGAGATTTTACACAAATAACACACCGCTGCCTTGCCTTTAGGAAAGAAAGAGAAAAGAAAAAGAGGGGGGGAGAAATGTACATGTATATTTTTCAACCATACAATACCAACAAAAAATATACTGCCTCAAAAGCACTCCCAGACTCACTTCTCAAAATACAAGCTCACCCAAAATATGGAGACCCTGCCGACTACGCCAAATGTGGCCAGTGGCGTCAGGTACTGGAAGGAACTGTATAAAGCAACAACAATTATATAACGTTCAACTACGCCACCCGGTATATATACCGGGAACTGCCAGCCCCAAGACAGGGGGGCGCACAGGTTCGTTACCGAAAAATGGGTGAGCAGAGAGACATAGGCCTGGGAGTACAAAAAAATGAAGCAGCTTTATTCAATACAAAATTTAAAATCATCAATACATTACCATCAAGGGCTAAATATTCACGTGTCAACAAAAGAAAAAAAATAAACACTTTACAACACTTCAATAAAAAAAAAAAAATGGATACAACATAATACAAATACACAAGAAAGCTTAAGGGAGGGAGATGGCCTGCTGTGACCCTCAATTCACACACACACACACACAACACGCTTAATACCCACACACACACTCTGGTGAAGTAAGGTCACACAATAAGCACAACACTCAACGTGAACCCCGTTAAACAGCGGCTAACCCCTCCTCTATACACCTTCCTTAGGACAGAAATAAAAAAAAGTAAAATAAAGAGAGAACAAAAAAGTACACAGTCAGTTCACAAAAATAAGTGAGGCCACGATCGCCCGCACACTCACAGGGCAAACGAGAAACAGCCACGCTTTTACTTTCACTCTTTGGCGAGGAATCGTCCAGGCTCGCCAAAAAAGAAAAAAAGTTCACTCCAACAAAAAGACGACCGGAATCAGCCCAGGCAAGGCAGCAGTGCGTTACATCAATAGACGCGCATCTTGTCTCATAATATAAAGGTGAAACCCTTGATCCTGTCACTCAATCTGTCGAACATGAAACAGAACAATTACTAATAAAACAACAAAAAGAAAGAGGCAAACCATACAAATAGCCCTCATACATACCGGAAGATGTTCATAACACGGTACTATGCACAGTCGCTAACGATAACATGCAGTAGTTTGTTCATTGACGAGCTCAAAGCCAGGGGCAGCCTACACAGCAGCAGAACGCAGAGGCGGCACTCCAGATACTCTCCCATTCATAAGTGCCAACTTCCGTAAAGGGGCGGTACGGGTGACAACGCATCCCAAGTGACAAAAACGTCCTCTTTTTATATCGTGACAGCAGACTGCTGATAGGCTCAACGTTTTCACATGACACTAGCCAATAATCAACACCGGTAACACTTCACCCTGCTACACATTAAAACAGTGCATTCTGGGTAATATTCATCGTTTTCGAGAAGTAGCCTGCTGCTATATATCGTAAATTAACAACATTCAAAGTCGACACTCAGCGGCTGTGTTTCAAATCACACCCTACACCCTCATTCACTATTCCACATGAGTTTACTAATATAATCCTCCTGACAGAGAGAATGAACACTAATGAGTGAATTCAGACACTGATCAACAGCTGCTGTTAATGAGTAGAATCACTGAAGAAAAAAAAACAACAAGACAAACATTTGAAATACAACTGACTTCAGCCACAGCCTTAGATGAAATCAACTAAAGATTTAAACGATCAACAAACAGCTTCACCAACTTCACACATTACTAACCAGACTGACTTTATTTCTGTCAGATCAGAGAACAGAGATCAAAAGATCTTACTGAGAATTAACGAGATTTAGATGATAATGTTACTGTTTCGTTTAGCGTCACCATTTTGGAGATCAGTGTTTGCTTTAGTTGGGCTCCTGACCATTGACTTTTGCACTTTATATTTTGTTTCATTGCTGTATTTGTATCTTTATGATGCATCTGTTACAGCAGTATTAATTTTGATAGTCAAGTGATTATGGTTGTTTCTAACAGGCATGATCTACTAGACTGACTTAAAGTGTTACTATGATAATCAAATATTAATTTGGTGTTGAAATATTTGAGTGAATGACACTTCAATTTTGTAAGATTGAAAAGTAGTGTGATAACCAGTATTTATGGATTTAACGACTAGTTTCAGTTAAAAAGTATTTCGGGCAGCAGTCCCCACAACACTCAAAGAGAGAAATCAACAATCAGCATATGAATCTCAACAATGGTGACAATCAAAAGGTTCATGATGCAATGCATGCTGGGTACCAGCACAGGATAAAACTCATCCATGATTCCCAGCATGCATTGCGGCATGAATAAATTATGCCCCTGAATTGTTCACTTATTTTCTTGAATTCTTATGTGCTTATAATTTTGCATTTGTTTTAAGTTTTAAGTAGCATGTGTTGTGATGTTCAGAACTGATCTTTTCATTTATTTTGTGGATTGTCACCATTGTTGTGATTCATACGCTGATTCTTGATATTTCTGTCTAAATTTCAGCTAAGGTTTTTTTTTTTATTATGAGTGAAATTTTCTTAACAGTAGTATCAATATTCAATAAGAGAAGAGACACGGGATTAGATCAGAAATAATAGTATTTGTTCTTGTCAATCTATAAACAACAATATCAGATTTTTTTTCTTCTGTGTACTTTTGTTTTGCTATAACAGGTTCCAAAAGCGCATTGTTACAGCATGTAGAAAAAAAAAAAAACCTTAGTTGTTGAAAAGTCACGTTCAAGAGCTCAACTAAAGTAAACACTGATCTCCATCATGGTAGTGAAAAAAACACCTAAACCTATTTAACTCTCCATAAGTTCTTCTGTAGACATCTGACAGAAATAAAGTCAGTCTGGTTAGTAATGTGAATCTGGTGAAGCTGTTTTAGTAGTTGTTTAATCAGATCTTGAGAGATTTGATGTATTCTTTTATTCAGTTGATTTCATTTAAGGCTGTGGCTGAAGTCATTTGTAGATCTTGTGTTTCTCTTTCCTTCAGTGATTCTGCAGGTGTTTATCACTAATGCTCAATCATCAATTAATCACCGAATTATCTCATTAACTTCACTGATTCAGTGTTACTCAAACACTCTGTAGTGTGCACACATTATAAGTGTTCATTTAAAACTGAGGATTTTCTTGTGGGGTTTAAAAGGTTAAAGATTTAAGATGAAGAAAAAACAGCATGAAACATAATTTAACAGTAATAAACTGTAATTAATTTACAGGAAACAAACTGTAAAAAAACAGTTATTTACTGGCACCCCTGCTGCCAGTAAATAACTGTTTTTCTACTGTTTCTTGCCGTAAATTAATGGTTGCCAGCAAAAAAAGTGTTTTTCTACAGTTTTTTGCCGTCAAGTCAAGGAAAAACAGTAATATACTGTAAAATGTAAACGTCAGATTTACCAAATGAAAAAAAAGTTAATTTAACTAAAATATTTGTGAACATCCATAGAAAAAAAATAGGCAAAGTCATACACTGATAATGAGAGTAAAAACTGAACTTGACTGTATTAATGTGTGTTTGCACAAGAGAGATCTGTTAGTTTAATGTAGTTTTGTTGTTCACCATTGTGCTGGAGAGTAGAGCCGGTGCTTCAGTCAATGATGAGCTACAAATTCTGATCTTCTGCTGCTTTATATAAAGACAGTAAATGTGGAGTTGCTGATACAGTGATGATCTCTGTGTTGAGTATTTCAGCACATACATGTGTAATACAGCTGACAATGAGCCGCAGTGATTTGAGTAAAAGTCATGTATTTAGTTACTTTATTACTGCACATTAAGTGTAAGAAATATTCCTTCTCAGTGGACTCAAATGAAATATGTTCATAGTACTAACATCGTAGGAATGCTAGTTTTAAAAACTCGAACTGTTTGAAGCAGTGGGAGTGGAGTTAATTTCCATGGTAGAATTTACGGTAAAATACTGTTAAAAAATAAGAGTGGTAAATTAATGGTTAAGAGCTGTAAATTAACAGTACTTTACTGGCACCCCTGCTGCCAGAAAATTACTGTTATTTAACGGCAAAAATTTTTACAGTGTGTATCCGCTTCAGTCACCCGGATCCAGTCCGTATCCAGAGAAGATGGTGGATCAACACCTAGAAAGGACCTCTATGGCCCAGAAACACAGCGGAGACCGTGACAACTAGATGAGCCGCAGATACAAATCCCCTGTAAAGACCACCTGGACAAGACCACAGGAAACAGATGATTCTTCTGCACAGTCTGACATTCCTGCAGCCTGGAGCTAATCTACCTGTTTCGTCTGACAAGGGGAGAACTGTCTCCCCGACTGAGCCTGGTTTCTCACCGGGTTTTTTCTCCATCCTTTCACCGATCGAGTTTTGGTTTCTTGCCTCTGTCGCTTCTGGCAGGCGGAGCTGGGGACACTTCATGTACAGCGATATCGTTGACTTGATTGATCCAGTCTGTATCCGCTTCAGTCACCCGGATCCAGTCCGTATCCAGAGAAGATGGTGGATCAACACCTAGAAAGGACCTCTATGGCCCAGAAACACAGCGGAGACCGTGACAACTAGATGAGCCGCAGATACAAATCCCCTGTAAAGACCACCTGGACAAGACCACAGGAAACAGATGATTCTTCTGCACAGTCTGACATTCCTGCAGCCTGGAGCTGATCTACTGGTTTCGTCTGACAAGGGGAGAACTGTCTCCCCGACTGAGCCTGGTTTCTCACCGGGTTTTTTCTCCATCCTTTCACCGATCGAGTTTTGGTTTCTTCCCTCTGTCGCTTCTGGCAGGCGGAGCTGGGGACACTTCATGTACAGCGATATCGTTGACTTGATTGCAAATTATTGCACAGATACTATTTAAACTGAACTTAGCTGAATGATGTCATCAAAGAGTTCAATAACGAAATGCCTTTAACTGTCATTTTGCTTTTTGACGCACTGTGTTCCTAATTAATGTTGTTCAGTTGCATTGACGCAATACTTTTTGTTTAAAGCGCAATTTAAAAAAAAAAAAAAAAGAGTCCAAACAATGACCCCTGCTACGGGTAGTGTTCCAAGTGTTATGCGACTTCAGCTAATGATGGGTCCATCAGAAATTTTACGGTGCTAGGGCTGGGTCTGCGTCAGAAGAAGCCATGCATTGTTTAGTTATGTCAGTGCAGTGCCGTCAGTTGGGGGGGAAACGGCAGCATGCACGGCTCCTCGTTAGTATAGTGGACAGTATCTCCGCCTGTCACGCGGAAGACCGGGGTTCGATTCCCCGACGGGGAGAGCTGGTTCTTTTCGTCTTCCGAATGATCCATCCAAAAAGTTTGGTTGGAGTCGCAGGTCACAGAAGGAGTTCTGCTTCGACGTCAGCCCGAGCCAAAGGACATGCGTTGGCCGGGAATCGAACCCGGGTCAACTGCTTGGAAGGCAGCTATGCTCACCACTATACCACCAACGCAGGCGGAAGTCAGTAGCTTTATTGACGCACTGTGTTCCTAATAAATGTTGTTCCGTTGCATTGACACAATACTTTTTGTTTAAAGCGCAATTAAAAAAAAAAAAAAAAAAAAAAAAAAGAGTCCAAACAATGACCCCTGCTACCGGTAGTGTTGCAAGTGTTATGCGACTTCAGCTAATGATGGGTCCATCCGAAATTATTCCATCCAAAAGTTTTGGGTGGAGGCACAGGTCACAGAGGGAGTTCTGCTTCGACGTCAGCCCGAGCCAAAGCATATGCGTTGGCCGGGAATCGAATCCGGGGTCAACTGCTTGGAAGGCAGCTATGCTCACCACTATACCACCAACGCAGTCAGCAGTCAGCAACTTGCGCCGTCACTAAGAAGGCTCGAAGTGCACGAGTCGCCGATAGGGCTAGAGGAGCAGATGAGATCTTTGTTTGGACCCGTCACTAAAGAGAGCCTTCAAGAATTTGCATCCCGTCACGTACAAGAAAGCGCTGCCTTCCCATCCGGCTAAATAAACACGAAGTGGTCAAACGCAGAGAGTGCCTATAATAACCAAAAGCCCAATCAAGGCAATCTCTTTCTCATGCCTCTATCTGAAAAGTTGGATAAAATCTTATATGAAAAAAAAAGTCTTTTAAAGAAATCCCTTATTCCGAGGTCACCGTAGCCACCAGATCCAGTCTGTATCCGCTTCAGTCACCCGGATCCAGTCCGTATCCAGAGAAGATGGTGGATCAACACCTAGAAAGGACCTCTATGGCCCAGAAACACAGCGGAGACCGTGACAACTAGATGAGCCGCAGATACAAATCCCCTGTAAAGACCACCTGGACAAGACCACAGGAAACAGATGATTCTTCTGCACAGTCTGACATTCCTGCAGCCTGGAGCTAATCTACCTGTTTCGTCTGACAAGGGGAGAACTGTCTCCCCGACTGAGCCTGGTTTCTCACCGGGTTTTTTCTCCATCCTTTCACCGATCGAGTTTTGGTTTCTTGCCTCTGTCGCTTCTGGCAGGCGGAGCTGGGGACACTTCATGTACAGCGATATCGTTGACTTGATTGCAAATTATTGCACAGATACTATTTAAACTGAACTTAGCTGAATGATGTCATCAAAGAGTTCAATAACGAAATGCCTTTAACTGTCATTTTGCTTTTTGACGCACTGTGTTCCTAATTAATGTTGTTCAGTTGCATTGACGCAATACTTTTTGTTTAAAGCGCAATTTAAAAAAAAAAAAAAAAAAAAAAAGAGTCCAAACAATGACCCCTGCTACGGGTAGTGTTCCAAGTGTTATGCGACTTCAGCTAATGATGGGTCCATCAGAAATTTTACGGTGCTAGGGCTGGGTCTGCGTCAGAAGAAGCCATGCATTGTTTAGTTATGTCAGTGCAGTGCCGTCAGTTGGGGGGGAAACGGCAGCATGCACAGCTCCTCGTTAGTATAGTGGACAGTATCTCCGCCTGTCACGCGGAAGACCGGGGTTCGATTCCCCGACGGGGAGAGCTGGTTCTTTTCGTCTTCCGAATGATCCATCCAAAATGTTTGGTTGGAGTCGCAGGTCACAGAAGGAGTTCTGCTTCGACGTCAGCCCGAGCCAAAGGACATGCGTTGGCCGGGAATCGAACCCGGGTCAACTGCTTGGAAGGCAGCTATGCTCACCACTATACCACCAACGCAGGCGGAAGTCAGTAGCTTTATTGACGCACTGTGTTCCTAATAAATGTTGTTCAGTTGCATTGACACAATACTTTTTGTTTAAAGCGCAATTAAAAAAAAAAAAAAAAAAAAAAAAAAGAGTCCAAACAATGACCCCTGCTACCGGTAGTGTTGCAAGTGTTATGCGACTTCAGCTAATGATGGGTCCATCCGAAATTATTCCATCCAAAAGTTTTGGGTGGAGGCACAGGTCACAGAGGGAGTTCTGCTTCGACGTCAGCCCGAGCCAAAGCATATGCGATGGCCGGGAATCGAATCCGGGGTCAACTGCTTGGAAGGCAGCTATGCTCACCACTATACCACCAACGCAGTCAGCAGTCAGCAACTTGCGCCGTCACTAAGAAGGCTCGAAGTGCACGAGTCGCCGATAGGGCTAGAGGAGCAGATGAGATCTTTGTTTGGACCCGTCACTAAAGAGAGCCTTCAAGAATTTGCATCCCGTCACGTACAAGAAAGCGCTGCCTTCCCATCCGGCTAAATAAACACGAAGTGGTCAAACGCAGAGAGTGCCTATAATAACCAAAAGCCCAATCAAGGCAATCTCTTTCTCATGCCTCTATCTGAAAAGTTGGATAAAATCTTATATGAAAAAAAAAGTCTTTTAAAGAAATCCCTTATTCCGAGGTCACCGTAGCCACCAGATCCAGTCTGTATCCGCTTCAGTCACCCGGATCCAGTCCGTATCCAGAGAAGATGGTGGATCAACACCTAGAAAGGACCTCTATGGCCCAGAAACACAGCGGAGACCGTGACAACTAGATGAGCCGCAGATACAAATCCCCTGTAAAGACCACCTGGACAAGACCACAGGAAACAGATGATTCTTCTGCACAGTCTGACATTCCTGCAGCCTGGAGCTAATCTACCTGTTTCGTCTGACAAGGGGAGAACTGTCTCCCCGACTGAGCCTGGTTTCTCACCGGGTTTTTTCTCCATCCTTTCACCGATCGAGTTTTGGTTTCTTCCCTCTGTCGCTTCTGGCAGGCGGAGCTGGGGACACTTCATGTACAGCGATATCGTTGACTTGATTGCAAATTATTGCACAGATACTATTTAAACTGAACTTAGCTGAATGATGTCATCAAAGAGTTCAATAACGAAATGCCTTTAACTGTCATTTTGCTTTTTGACGCACTGTGTTCCTAATTAATGTTGTTCAGTTGCATTGACGCAATACTTTTTGTTTAAAGCGCAATTTAAAAAAAAAAAAAAAAAAAAAGAGTCCAAACAATGACCCCTGCTACGGGTAGTGTTCCAAGTGTTATGCGACTTCAGCTAATGACGGGTCCATCAGAAATTATTCCATCCAAAAGTTTTGGGTGGAGGCACAGGTCACAGAGGGAGTTCTGCTTCGACGTCAGCCCGAGCCAAAGGACATGCGTTGGCCGGGAATAGAATCCGGGTCAACTGCTTGGAAGGCAGCTATGCTCACCACTATACCACCAACGCAGTCAGCAGTCAGCAACTTGCGCCGTCACTAAGAAGGCTCGAAGTGCACGAGTCGCCGATAGGGCTAGAGGAGCAGATGAGATCTTTGTTTGGACCCGTCACTAAAGAGAGCCTTCAAGAATTTGCATCCCGTCACGTACAAGAAAGCGCTGCCTTCCCATCCGGCTAAATAAACACGAAGTGGTCAAACGCAGAGAGTGCCTATTCAGATGATGACCAGTGGCAAGCCCTCTCGCAGCATGCTGCCGGACGGTCAAACTGATTCTGCTCTTGACATTTCGATGTAGCTCTGCTGTGAGCAGAGCACCCAAAAATACAGGTCACTCGCAAAAGTTCCCCTCCACGGAAATCTTTAGTAAAAGGCGAAAGATTTATGCGACAATGAAGAGAAACTCGAGCTGTGTCTCCAAACCCTCGGGCCTGTGCGCTGCCTCTGTTAAACTACTACGCTCGCCAAGGGTCATCAAGGGTGACAATGCCTGCCCACATGTGTTTCGTCAGCACCCCCCCCCCTACTCCAAAAGGGAGGAGTAAAACTCAAAAAAGTCCTCTCAGTCCACCAATAACCAAAAGCCCAATCAAGGCAATCTCTTTCTCATGCCTCTATCTGAAAAGTTGGATAAAATCTTATATGAAAAAAAAAGTCTTTTAAAGAAATCCCTTATTCCGAGGTCACCGTAGCCACCAGATCCAGTCCGTATCCAGAGAAGATGGTGGATCAACACCTAGAAAGGACCTCTATGGCCCAGAAACACAGCGGAGACCGTGACAACTAGATGAGCCGCAGATACAAATCCCCTGTAAAGACCACCTGGACAAGACCACAGGAAACAGATGATTCTTCTGCACAGTCTGACATTCCTGCAGCCTGGAGCTGATCTACTGGTTTCGTCTGACAAGGGGAGAACTGTCTCCCCGACTGAGCCTGGTTTCTCACCGGGTTTTTTCTCCATCCTTTCACCGATCGAGTTTTGGTTTCTTCCCTCTGTCGCTTCTGGCAGGCGGAGCTGGGGACACTTCATGTACAGCGATATCGTTGACTTGATTGCAAATTATTGCACAGATACTATTTAAACTGAACTTAGCTGAATGATGTCATCAAAGAGTTCAATAACGAAATGCCTTTAACTGTCATTTTGCTTTTTGACGCACTGTGTTCCTAATTAATGTTGTTCAGTTGCATTGACGCAATACTTTTTGTTTAAAGCGCAATTTAAAAAAAAAAAAAAAAAAAGAGTCCAAACAATGACCCCTGCTACGGGTAGTGTTCCAAGTGTTATGCGACTTCAGCTAATGATGGGTCCATCAGAAATTTTACGGTGCTAGGGCTGGGTCTGCGTCAGAAGAAGCCATGCATTGTTTAGTTATGTCAGTGCAGTGCCGTCAGTTGGGGGGGAAACGGCAGCATGCACGGCTCCTCGTTAGTATAGTGGACAGTATCTCCGCCTGTCACGCGGAAGACCGGGGTTCGATTCCCCGACGGGGAGAGCTGGTTATTTTCGTCTTCCGAATGATCCATCCAAAAAGTTTGGTTGGAGTCGCAGGTCACAGAAGGAGTTCTGCTTCGACGTCAGCCCGAGCCAAAGGACATGCGTTGGCCGGGAATCGAACCCGGGTCAACTGCTTGGAAGGCAGCTATGCTCACCACTATACCACCAACGCAGGCGGAAGTCAGTAGCTTTATTGACGCACTGTGTTCCTAATAAATGTTGTTCAGTTGCATTGACACAATACTTTTTGTTTAAAGCGCAATTAAAAAAAAAAAAAAAAAAAAAAAAGAGTCCAAACAATGACCCCTGCTACCGGTAGTGTTGCAAGTGTTATGCGACTTCAGCTAATGATGGGTCCATCCGAAATTATTCCATCCAAAAGTTTTGGGTGGAGGCACAGGTCACAGAGGGAGTTCTGCTTCGACGTCAGCCCGAGCCAAAGCATATGCGTTGGCCGGGAATCGAATACGGGGTCAACTGCTTGGAAGACAGCTATGCTCACCACTATACCACCAACGCAGTCAGCAGTCAGCAACTTGCGCCGTCACTAAGAAGGCTCGAAGTGCACGAGTCGCCGATAGGGCTAGAGGAGCAGATGAGATCTTTGTTTGGACCCGTCACTAAAGAGAGCCTTCAAGAATTTGCATCCCGTCACGTACAAGAAAGCGCTGCCTTCCCATCCGGCTAAATAAACACGAAGTGGTCAAACGCAGAGAGTGCCTATAATAACCAAAAGCCCAATCAAGGCAATCTCTTTCTCATGCCTCTATCTGAAAAGTTGGATAAAATCTTATATGAAAAAAAAAGTCTTTTAAAGAAATCCCTTATTCCGAGGTCACCGTAGCCACCAGATCCAGTCTGTATCCGCTTCAGTCACCCGGATCCAGTCCGTATCCAGAGAAGATGGTGGATCAACACCTAGAAAGGACCTCTATGGCCCAGAAACACAGCGGAGACCGTGACAACTAGATGAGCCGCAGATACAAATCCCCTGTAAAGACCACCTGGACAAGACCACAGGAAACAGATGATTCTTCTGCACAGTCTGACATTCCTGCAGCCTGGAGCTAATCTACCTGTTTCGTCTGACAAGGGGAGAACTGTCTCCCCGACTGAGCCTGGTTTCTCACCGGGTTTTTTCTCCATCCTTTCACCGATCGAGTTTTGGTTTCTTGCCTCTGTCGCTTCTGGCAGGCGGAGCTGGGGACACTTCATGTACAGCGATATCGTTGACTTGATTGATCCAGTCTGTATCCGCTTCAGTCACCCGGATCCAGTCCGTATCCAGAGAAGATGGTGGATCAACACCTAGAAAGGACCTCTATGGCCCAGAAACACAGCGGAGACCGTGACAACTAGATGAGCCGCAGATACAAATCCCCTGTAAAGACCACCTGGACAAGACCACAGGAAACAGATGATTCTTCTGCACAGTCTGACATTCCTGCAGCCTGGAGCTAATCTACCTGTTTCGTCTGACAAGGGGAGAACTGTCTCCCCGACTGAGCCTGGTTTCTCACCGGGTTTTTTCTCCATCCTTTCACCGATCGAGTTTTGGTTTCTTGCCTCTGTCGCTTCTGGCAGGCGGAGCTGGGGACACTTCATGTACAGCGATATCGTTGACTTGATTGCAAATTATTGCACAGATACTATTTAAACTGAACTTAGCTGAATGATGTCATCAAAGAGTTCAATAACGAAATGCCTTTAACTGTCATTTTGCTTTTTGACGCACTGTGTTCCTAATTAATGTTGTTCAGTTGCATTGACGCAATACTTTTTGTTTAAAGCGCAATTTAAAAAAAAAAAAAAAAAAAAAAAAAAGAGTCCAAACAATGACCCCTGCTACGGGTAGTGTTCCAAGTGTTATGCGACTTCAGCTAATGATGGGTCCATCAGAAATTTTACGGTGCTAGGGCTGGGTCTGCGTCAGAAGAAGCCATGCATTGTTTAGTTATGTCAGTGCAGTGCCGTCAGTTGGGGGGGAAACGGCAGCATGCACGGCTCCTCGTTAGTATAGTGGACAGTATCTCCGCCTGTCACGCGGAAGACCGGGGTTCGATTCCCCGACGGGGAGAGCTGGTTCTTTTCGTCTTCCGAATGATCCATCCAAAAAGTTTGGTTGGAGTCGCAGGTCACAGAAGGAGTTCTGCTTCGACGTCAGCCCGAGCCAAAGGACATGCGTTGGCCGGGAATCGAACCCGGGTCAACTGCTTGGAAGGCAGCTATGCTCACCACTATACCACCAACGCAGGCGGAAGTCAGTAGCTTTATTGACGCACTGTGTTCCTAATAAATGTTGTTCAGTTGCATTGACACAATACTTTTTGTTTAAAGCGCAATTAAAAAAAAAAAAAAAAAAAAAAAAAAGAGTCCAAACAATGACCCCTGCTACCGGTAGTGTTGCAAGTGTTATGCGACTTCAGCTAATGATGGGTCCATCCGAAATTATTCCATCCAAAAGTTTTGGGTGGAGGCACAGGTCACAGAGGGAGTTCTGCTTCGACGTCAGCCCGAGCCAAAGCATATGCGTTGGCCGGGAATCGAATCCGGGGTCAACTGCTTGGAAGGCAGCTATGCTCACCACTATACCACCAACGCAGTCAGCAGTCAGCAACTTGCGCCGTCACTAAGAAGGCTCGAAGTGCACGAGTCGCCGATAGGGCTAGAGGAGCAGATGAGATCTTTGTTTGGACCCGTCACTAAAGAGAGCCTTCAAGAATTTGCATCCCGTCACGTACAAGAAAGCGCTGCCTTCCCATCCGGCTAAATAAACACGAAGTGGTCAAACGCAGAGAGTGCCTATAATAACCAAAAGCCCAATCAAGGCAATCTCTTTCTCATGCCTCTATCTGAAAAGTTGGATAAAATCTTATATGAAAAAAAAAGTCTTTTAAAGAAATCCCTTATTCCGAGGTCACCGTAGCCACCAGATCCAGTCTGTATCCGCTTCAGTCACCCGGATCCAGTCCGTATCCAGAGAAGATGGTGGATCAACACCTAGAAAGGACCTCTATGGCCCAGAAACACAGCGGAGACCGTGACAACTAGATGAGCCGCAGATACAAATCCCCTGTAAAGACCACCTGGACAAGACCACAGGAAACAGATGATTCTTCTGCACAGTCTGACATTCCTGCAGCCTGGAGCTAATCTACCTGTTTCGTCTGACAAGGGGAGAACTGTCTCCCCGACTGAGCCTGGTTTCTCACCGGGTTTTTTCTCCATCCTTTCACCGATCGAGTTTTGGTTTCTTGCCTCTGTCGCTTCTGGCAGGCGGAGCTGGGGACACTTCATGTACAGCGATATCGTTGACTTGATTGCAAATTATTGCACAGATACTATTTAAACTGAACTTAGCTGAATGATGTCATCAAAGAGTTCAATAACGAAATGCCTTTAACTGTCATTTTGCTTTTTGACGCACTGTGTTCCTAATTAATGTTGTTCAGTTGCATTGACGCAATACTTTTTGTTTAAAGCGCAATTTAAAAAAAAAAAAAAAAAAAAAAAGAGTCCAAACAATGACCCCTGCTACGGGTAGTGTTCCAAGTGTTATGCGACTTCAGCTAATGATGGGTCCATCAGAAATTTTACGGTGCTAGGGCTGGGTCTGCGTCAGAAGAAGCCATGCATTGTTTAGTTATGTCAGTGCAGTGCCGTCAGTTGGGGGGGAAACGGCAGCATGCACAGCTCCTCGTTAGTATAGTGGACAGTATCTCCGCCTGTCACGCGGAAGACCGGGGTTCGATTCCCCGACGGGGAGAGCTGGTTCTTTTCGTCTTCCGAATGATCCATCCAAAATGTTTGGTTGGAGTCGCAGGTCACAGAAGGAGTTCTGCTTCGACGTCAGCCCGAGCCAAAGGACATGCGTTGGCCGGGAATCGAACCCGGGTCAACTGCTTGGAAGGCAGCTATGCTCACCACTATACCACCAACGCAGGCGGAAGTCAGTAGCTTTATTGACGCACTGTGTTCCTAATAAATGTTGTTCAGTTGCATTGACACAATACTTTTTGTTTAAAGCGCAATTAAAAAAAAAAAAAAAAAAAAAAAAAGAGTCCAAACAATGACCCCTGCTACCGGTAGTGTTGCAAGTGTTATGCGACTTCAGCTAATGATGGGTCCATCCGAAATTATTCCATCCAAAAGTTTTGGGTGGAGGCACAGGTCACAGAGGGAGTTCTGCTTCGACGTCAGCCCGAGCCAAAGCATATGCGATGGCCGGGAATCGAATCCGGGGTCAACTGCTTGGAAGGCAGCTATGCTCACCACTATACCACCAACGCAGTCAGCAGTCAGCAACTTGCGCCGTCACTAAGAAGGCTCGAAGTGCACGAGTCGCCGATAGGGCTAGAGGAGCAGATGAGATCTTTGTTTGGACCCGTCACTAAAGAGAGCCTTCAAGAATTTGCATCCCGTCACGTACAAGAAAGCGCTGCCTTCCCATCCGGCTAAATAAACACGAAGTGGTCAAACGCAGAGAGTGCCTATAATAACCAAAAGCCCAATCAAGGCAATCTCTTTCTCATGCCTCTATCTGAAAAGTTGGATAAAATCTTATATGAAAAAAAAAGTCTTTTAAAGAAATCCCTTATTCCGAGGTCACCGTAGCCACCAGATCCAGTCTGTATCCGCTTCAGTCACCCGGATCCAGTCCGTATCCAGAGAAGATGGTGGATCAACACCTAGAAAGGACCTCTATGGCCCAGAAACACAGCGGAGACCGTGACAACTAGATGAGCCGCAGATACAAATCCCCTGTAAAGACCACCTGGACAAGACCACAGGAAACAGATGATTCTTCTGCACAGTCTGACATTCCTGCAGCCTGGAGCTAATCTACCTGTTTCGTCTGACAAGGGGAGAACTGTCTCCCCGACTGAGCCTGGTTTCTCACCGGGTTTTTTCTCCATCCTTTCACCGATCGAGTTTTGGTTTCTTCCCTCTGTCGCTTCTGGCAGGCGGAGCTGGGGACACTTCATGTACAGCGATATCGTTGACTTGATTGCAAATTATTGCACAGATACTATTTAAACTGAACTTAGCTGAATGATGTCATCAAAGAGTTCAATAACGAAATGCCTTTAACTGTCATTTTGCTTTTTGACGCACTGTGTTCCTAATTAATGTTGTTCAGTTGCATTGACGCAATACTTTTTGTTTAAAGCGCAATTTAAAAAAAAAAAAAAAAAAAAAAGAGTCCAAACAATGACCCCTGCTACGGGTAGTGTTCCAAGTGTTATGCGACTTCAGCTAATGACGGGTCCATCAGAAATTATTCCATCCAAAAGTTTTGGGTGGAGGCACAGGTCACAGAGGGAGTTCTGCTTCGACGTCAGCCCGAGCCAAAGGACATGCGTTGGCCGGGAATCGAATCCGGGTCAACTGCTTGGAAGGCAGCTATGCTCACCACTATACCACCAACGCAGTCAGCAGTCAGCAACTTGCGCCGTCACTAAGAAGGCTCGAAGTGCACGAGTCGCCGATAGGGCTAGAGGAGCAGATGAGATCTTTGTTTGGACCCGTCACTAAAGAGAGCCTTCAAGAATTTGCATCCCGTCACGTACAAGAAAGCGCTGCCTTCCCATCCGGCTAAATAAACACGAAGTGGTCAAACGCAGAGAGTGCCTATTCAGATGATGACCAGTGGCAAGCCCTCTCGCAGCATGCTGCCGGACGGTCAAACTGATTCTGCTCTTGACATTTCGATGTAGCTCTGCTGTGAGCAGAGCACCCAAAAATACAGGTCACTCGCAAAAGTTCCCCTCCACGGAAATCTTTAGTAAAAGGCGAAAGATTTATGCGACAATGAAGAGAAACTCGAGCTGTGTCTCCAAACCCTCGGGCCTGTGCGCTGCCTCTGTTAAACTACTACGCTCGCCAAGGGTCATCAAGGGTGACAATGCCTGCCCACATGTGTTTCGTCAGCACCCCCCCCCCTACTCCAAAAGGGAGGAGTAAAACTCAAAAAAGTCCTCTCAGTCCACCAATAACCAAAAGCCCAATCAAGGCAATCTCTTTCTCATGCCTCTATCTGAAAAGTTGGATAAAATCTTATATGAAAAAAAAAGTCTTTTAAAGAAATCCCTTATTCCGAGGTCACCGTAGCCACCAGATCCAGTCCGTATCCAGAGAAGATGGTGGATCAACACCTAGAAAGGACCTCTATGGCCCAGAAACACAGCGGAGACCGTGACAACTAGATGAGCCGCAGATACAAATCCCCTGTAAAGACCACCTGGACAAGACCACAGGAAACAGATGATTCTTCTGCACAGTCTGACATTCCTGCAGCCTGGAGCTAATCTACCTGTTTCGTCTGACAAGGGGAGAACTGTCTCCCCGACTGAGCCTGGTTTCTCACCGGGTTTTTTCTCCATCCTTTCACCGATCGAGTTTTGGTTTCTTGCCTCTGTCGCTTCTGGCAGGCGGAGCTGGGGACACTTCATGTACAGCGATATCGTTGACTTGATTGCAAATTATTGCACAGATACTATTTAAACTGAACTTAGCTGAATGATGTCATCAAAGAGTTCAATAACGAAATGCCTTTAACTGTCATTTTGCTTTTTGACGCACTGTGTTCCTAATTAATGTTGTTCAGTTGCATTGACGCAATACTTTTTGTTTAAAGCGCAATTTAAAAAAAAAAAAAAAAGAGTCCAAACAATGACCCCTGCTACGGGTAGTGTTCCAAGTGTTATGCGACTTCAGCTAATGATGGGTCCATCAGAAATTTTACGGTGCTAGGGCTGGGTCTGCGTCAGAAGAAGCCATGCATTGTTTAGTTATGTCAGTGCAGTGCCGTCAGTTGGGGGGGAAACGGCAGCATACACGGCTCCTCGTTAGTATAGTGGACAGTATCTCCGCCTGTCACGCGGAAGACCGGGCTTCGATTCCCCGACGGGGAGAGCTGGTTCTTTTCGTCTTCCGAATGATCCATCCAAAAAGTTTGGTTGGAGTCGCAGGTCACAGAAGGAGTTCTGCTTCGACGTCAGCCCGAGCCAAAGGACATGCGTTGGCCGGGAATCGAACCCGGGTCAACTGCTTGGAAGGCAGCTATGCTCACCACTATACCACCAACGCAGGCGGAAGTCAGTAGCTTTATTGACGCACTGTGTTCCTAATAAATGTTGTTCAGTTGCATTGACACAATACTTTTTGTTTAAAGCGCAATTAAAAAAAAAAAAAAAAAAAAAAAAAGAGTCCAAACAATGACCCCTGCTACCGGTAGTGTTGCAAGTGTTATGCGACTTCAGCTAATGATGGGTCCATCCGAAATTATTCCATCCAAAAGTTTTGGGTGGAGGCACAGGTCACAGAGGGAGTTCTGCTTCGACGTCAGCCCGAGCCAAAGCATATGCGTTGGCCGGGAATCGAATCCGGGGTCAACTGCTTGGAAGGCAGCTATGCTCACCACTATACCACCAACGCAGTCAGCAGTCAGCAACTTGCGCCGTCACTAAGAAGGCTCGAAGTGCACGAGTCGCCGATAGGGCTAGAGGAGCAGATGAGATCTTTGTTTGGACCCGTCACTAAAGAGAGCCTTCAAGAATTTGCATCCCGTCACGTACAAGAAAGCGCTGCCTTCCCATCCGGCTAAATAAACACGAAGTGGTCAAACGCAGAGAGTGCCTATAATAACCAAAAGCCCAATCAAGGCAATCTCTTTCTCATGCCTCTATCTGAAAAGTTGGATAAAATCTTATATGAAAAAAAAAGTCTTTTAAAGAAATCCCTTATTCCGAGGTCACCGTAGCCACCAGATCCAGTCTGTATCCGCTTCAGTCACCCGGATCCAGTCCGTATCCAGAGAAGATGGTGGATCAACACCTAGAAAGGACCTCTATGGCCCAGAAACACAGCGGAGACCGTGACAACTAGATGAGCCGCAGATACAAATCCCCTGTAAAGACCACCTGGACAAGACCACAGGAAACAGATGATTCTTCTGCACAGTCTGACATTCCTGCAGCCTGGAGCTAATCTACCTGTTTCGTCTGACAAGGGGAGAACTGTCTCCCCGACTGAGCCTGGTTTCTCACCGGGTTTTTTCTCCATCCTTTCACCGATCGAGTTTTGGTTTCTTGCCTCTGTCGCTTCTGGCAGGCGGAGCTGGGGACACTTCATGTACAGCGATATCGTTGACTTGATTGCAAATTATTGCACAGATACTATTTAAACTGAACTTAGCTGAATGATGTCATCAAAGAGTTCAATAACGAAATGCCTTTAACTGTCATTTTGCTTTTTGACGCACTGTGTTCCTAATTAATGTTGTTCAGTTGCATTGACGCAATACTTTTTGTTTAAAGCGCAATTTAAAAAAAAAAAAAAAAAAAAAAAGAGTCCAAACAATGACCCCTGCTACGGGTAGTGTTCCAAGTGTTATGCGACTTCAGCTAATGATGGGTCCATCAGAAATTTTACGGTGCTAGGGCTGGGTCTGCGTCAGAAGAAGCCATGCATTGTTTAGTTATGTCAGTGCAGTGCCGTCAGTTGGGGGGGAAACGGCAGCATACACGGCTCCTCGTTAGTATAGTGGACAGTATCTCCGCCTGTCACGCGGAAGACCGGGGTTCGATTCCCCGACGGGGAGAGCTGGTTCTTTTCGTCTTCCGAATGATCCATCCAAAAAGTTTGGTTGGAGTCGCAGGTCACAGAAGGAGTTCTGCTTCGACGTCAGCCCGAGCCAAAGGACATGCGTTGGCCGGGAATCGAACCCGGGTCAACTGCTTGGAAGGCAGCTATGCTCACCACTATACCACCAACGCAGGCGGAAGTCAGTAGCTTTATTGACGCACTGTGTTCCTAATAAATGTTGTTCAGTTGCATTGACACAATACTTTTTGTTTAAAGCGCAATTAAAAAAAAAAAAAAAAAAAAAAAAAAGAGTCCAAACAATGACCCCTGCTACCGGTAGTGTTGCAAGTGTTATGCGACTTCAGCTAATGATGGGTCCATCCGAAATTATTCCATCCAAAAGTTTTGGGTGGAGGCACAGGTCACAGAGGGAGTTCTGCTTCGACGTCAGCCCGAGCCAAAGCATATGCGTTGGCCGGGAATCGAATCCGGGGTCAACTGCTTGGAAGGCAGCTATGCTCACCACTATACCACCAACGCAGTCAGCAGTCAGCAACTTGCGCCGTCACTAAGAAGGCTCGAAGTGCACGAGTCGCCGATAGGGCTAGAGGAGCAGATGAGATCTTTGTTTGGACCCGTCACTAAAGAGAGCCTTCAAGAATTTGCATCCCGTCACGTACAAGAAAGCGCTGCCTTCCCATCCGGCTAAATAAACACGAAGTGGTCAAACGCAGAGAGTGCCTATAATAACCAAAAGCCCAATCAAGGCAATCTCTTTCTCATGCCTCTATCTGAAAAGTTGGATAAAATCTTATATGAAAAAAAAAGTCTTTTAAAGAAATCCCTTATTCCGAGGTCACCGTAGCCACCAGATCCAGTCTGTATCCGCTTCAGTCACCCGGATCCAGTCCGTATCCAGAGAAGATGGTGGATCAACACCTAGAAAGGACCTCTATGGCCCAGAAACACAGCGGAGACCGTGACAACTAGATGAGCCGCAGATACAAATCCCCTGTAAAGACCACCTGGACAAGACCACAGGAAACAGATGATTCTTCTGCACAGTCTGACATTCCTGCAGCCTGGAGCTGATCTACTGGTTTCGTCTGACAAGGGGAGAACTGTCTCCCCGACTGAGCCTGGTTTCTCACCGGGTTTTTTCTCCATCCTTTCACCGATCGAGTTTTGGTTTCTTCCCTCTGTCGCTTCTGGCAGGCGGAGCTGGGGACACTTCATGTACAGCGATATCGTTGACTTGATTGCAAATTATTGCACAGATACTATTTAAACTGAACTTAGCTGAATGATGTCATCAAAGAGTTCAATAACGAAATGCCTTTAACTGTCATTTTGCTTTTTGACGCACTGTGTTCCTAATTAATGTTGTTCAGTTGCATTGACGCAATACTTTTTGTTTAAAGCGCAATTTAAAAAAAAAAAAAAAAAAAAAAAGAGTCCAAACAATGACCCCTGCTACGGGTAGTGTTCCAAGTGTTATGCGACTTCAGCTAATGATGGGTCCATCAGAAATTTTACGGTGCTAGGGCTGGGTCTGCGTCAGAAGAAGCCATGCATTGTTTAGTTATGTCAGTGCAGTGCCGTCAGTTGGGGGGGAAACGGCAGCATGCACAGCTCCTCGTTAGTATAGTGGACAGTATCTCCGCCTGTCACGCGGAAGACCGGGGTTCGATTCCCCGACGGGGAGAGCTGGTTCTTTTCGTCTTCCGAATGATCCATCCAAAATGTTTGGTTGGAGTCGCAGGTCACAGAAGGAGTTCTGCTTCGACGTCAGCCCGAGCCAAAGGACATGCGTTGGCCGGGAATCGAACCCGGGTCAACTGCTTGGAAGGCAGCTATGCTCACCACTATACCACCAACGCAGGCGGAAGTCAGTAGCTTTATTGACGCACTGTGTTCCTAATAAATGTTGTTCAGTTGCATTGACACAATACTTTTTGTTTAAAGCGCAATTAAAAAAAAAAAAAAAAAAAAAAAAGAGTCCAAACAATGACCCCTGCTACCGGTAGTGTTGCAAGTGTTATGCGACTTCAGCTAATGATGGGTCCATCCGAAATTATTCCATCCAAAAGTTTTGGGTGGAGGCACAGGTCACAGAGGGAGTTCTGCTTCGACGTCAGCCCGAGCCAAAGCATATGCAATGGCCGGGAATCGAATCCGGGGTCAACTGCTTGGAAGGCAGCTATGCTCACCACTATACCACCAACGCAGTCAGCAGTCAGCAACTTGCGCCGTCACTAAGAAGGCTCGAAGTGCACGAGTCGCCGATAGGGCTAGAGGAGCAGATGAGATCTTTGTTTGGACCCGTCACTAAAGAGAGCCTTCAAGAATTTGCATCCCGTCACGTACAAGAAAGCGCTGCCTTCCCATCCGGCTAAATAAACACGAAGTGGTCAAACGCAGAGAGTGCCTATAATAACCAAAAGCCCAATCAAGGCAATCTCTTTCTCATGCCTCTATCTGAAAAGTTGGATAAAATCTTATATGAAAAAAAAAGTCTTTTAAAGAAATCCCTTATTCCGAGGTCACCGTAGCCACCAGATCCAGTCTGTATCCGCTTCAGTCACCCGGATCCAGTCCGTATCCAGAGAAGATGGTGGATCAACACCTAGAAAGGACCTCTATGGCCCAGAAACACAGCGGAGACCGTGACAACTAGATGAGCCGCAGATACAAATCCCCTGTAAAGACCACCTGGACAAGACCACAGGAAACAGATGATTCTTCTGCACAGTCTGACATTCCTGCAGCCTGGAGCTAATCTACCTGTTTCGTCTGACAAGGGGAGAACTGTCTCCCCGACTGAGCCTGGTTTCTCACCGGGTTTTTTCTCCATCCTTTCACCGATCGAGTTTTGGTTTCTTCCCTCTGTCGCTTCTGGCAGGCGGAGCTGGGGACACTTCATGTACAGCGATATCGTTGACTTGATTGCAAATTATTGCACAGATACTATTTAAACTGAACTTAGCTGAATGATGTCATCAAAGAGTTCAATAACGAAATGCCTTTAACTGTCATTTTGCTTTTTGACGCACTGTATTCCTAATTAATGTTGTTCAGTTGCATTGACGCAATACTTTTTGTTTAAAGCGCAATTAAAAAAAAAAAAAAAAAAAAAAAAAAGAGTCCAAACAATGACCCCTGCTACCGGTAGTGTTGCAAGTGTTATGCGACTTCAGCTAATGATGGGTCCATCCGAAATTATTCCATCCAAAAGTTTTGGGTGGAGGCACAGGTCACAGAGGGAGTTCTGCTTCGACGTCAGCCCGAGCCAAAGCATATGCATTGGCCGGGAATCGAATCCGGGGTCAACTGCTTGGAAGGCAGCTATGCTCACCACTATACCACCAACGCAGTCAGCAGTCAGCAACTTGCGCCGTCACTAAGAAGGCTCGAAGTGCACGAGTCGCCGATAGGGCTAGAGGAGCAGATGAGATCTTTGTTTGGACCCGTCACTAAAGAGAGCCTTCAAGAATTTGCATCCCGTCACGTACAAGAAAGCGCTGCCTTCCCATCCGGCTAAATAAACACGAAGTGGTCAAACGCAGAGAGTGCCTATAATAACCAAAAGCCCAATCAAGGCAATCTCTTTCTCATGCCTCTATCTGAAAAGTTGGATAAAATCTTATATGAAAAAAAAAGTCTTTTAAAGAAATCCCTTATTCCGAGGTCACCGTAGCCACCAGATCCAGTCTGTATCCGCTTCAGTCACCCGGATCCAGTCCGTATCCAGAGAAGATGGTGGATCAACACCTAGAAAGGACCTCTATGGCCCAGAAACACAGCGGAGACCGTGACAACTAGATGAGCCGCAGATACAAATCCCCTGTAAAGACCACCTGGACAAGACCACAGGAAACAGATGATTCTTCTGCACAGTCTGACATTCCTGCAGCCTGGAGCTAATCTACCTGTTTCGTCTGACAAGGGGAGAACTGTCTCCCCGACTGAGCCTGGTTTCTCACCGGGTTTTTTCTCCATCCTTTCACCGATCGAGTTTTGGTTTCTTGCCTCTGTCGCTTCTGGCAGGCGGAGCTGGGGACACTTCATGTACAGCGATATCGTTGACTTGATTGCAAATTATTGCACAGATACTATTTAAACTGAACTTAGCTGAATGATGTCATCAAAGAGTTCAATAACGAAATGCCTTTAACTGTCATTTTGCTTTTTGACGCACTGTGTTCCTAATTAATGTTGTTCAGTTGCATTGACGCAATACTTTTTGTTTAAAGCGCAATTTAAAAAAAAAAAAAAAAAAAAAAAGAGTCCAAACAATGACCCCTGCTACGGGTAGTGTTCCAAGTGTTATGCGACTTCAGCTAATGATGGGTCCATCAGAAATTTTACGGTGCTAGGGCTGGGTCTGCGTCAGAAGAAGCCATGCATTGTTTAGTTATGTCAGTGCAGTGCCGTCAGTTGGGGGGGAAACGGCAGCATGCACAGCTCCTCGTTAGTATAGTGGACAGTATCTCCGCCTGTCACGCGGAAGACCGGGGTTCGATTCCCCGACGGGGAGAGCTGGTTCTTTTCGTCTTCCGAATGATCCATCCAAAATGTTTGGTTGGAGTCGCAGGTCACAGAAGGAGTTCTGCTTCGACGTCATCCCGAGCCAAAGGACATGCGTTGGCCGGGAATCGAACCCGGGTCAACTGCTTGGAAGGCAGCTATGCTCACCACTATACCACCAACGCAGGCGGAAGTCAGTAGCTTTATTGACGCACTGTGTTCCTAATAAATGTTGTTCAGTTGCATTGACACAATACTTTTTGTTTAAAGCGCAATTAAAAAAAAAAAAAAAAAAAAAAAAAGAGTCCAAACAATGACCCCTGCTACCGGTAGTGTTGCAAGTGTTATGCGACTTCAGCTAATGATGGGTCCATCCGAAATTATTCCATCCAAAAGTTTTGGGTGGAGGCACAGGTCACAGAGGGAGTTCTGCTTCGACGTCAGCCCGAGCCAAAGCATATGCAATGGCCGGGAATCGAATCCGGGGTCAACTGCTTGGAAGGCAGCTATGCTCACCACTATACCACCAACGCAGTCAGCAGTCAGCAACTTGCGCCGTCACTAAGAAGGCTCGAAGTGCACGAGTCGCCGATAGGGCTAGAGGAGCAGATGAGATCTTTGTTTGGACCCGTCACTAAAGAGAGCCTTCAAGAATTTGCATCCCGTCACGTACAAGAAAGCGCTGCCTTCCCATCCGGCTAAATAAACACGAAGTGGTCAAACGCAGAGAGTGCCTATAATAACCAAAAGCCCAATCAAGGCAATCTCTTTCTCATGCCTCTATCTGAAAAGTTGGATAAAATCTTATATGAAAAAAAAAGTCTTTTAAAGAAATCCCTTATTCCGAGGTCACCGTAGCCACCAGATCCAGTCTGTATCCGCTTCAGTCACCCGGATCCAGTCCGTATCCAGAGAAGATGGTGGATCAACACCTAGAAAGGACCTCTATGGCCCAGAAACACAGCGGAGACCGTGACAACTAGATGAGCCGCAGATACAAATCCCCTGTAAAGACCACCTGGACAAGACCACAGGAAACAGATGATTCTTCTGCACAGTCTGACATTCCTGCAGCCTGGAGCTAATCTACCTGTTTCGTCTGACAAGGGGAGAACTGTCTCCCCGACTGAGCCTGGTTTCTCACCGGGTTTTTTCTCCATCCTTTCACCGATCGAGTTTTGGTTTCTTCCCTCTGTCGCTTCTGGCAGGCGGAGCTGGGGACACTTCATGTACAGCGATATCGTTGACTTGATTGCAAATTATTGCACAGATACTATTTAAACTGAACTTAGCTGAATGATGTCATCAAAGAGTTCAATAACGAAATGCCTTTAACTGTCATTTTGCTTTTTGACGCACTGTATTCCTAATTAATGTTGTTCAGTTGCATTGACGCAATACTTTTTGTTTAAAGCGCAATTAAAAAAAAAAAAAAAAAAAAAAAAAAGAGTCCAAACAATGACCCCTGCTACCGGTAGTGTTGCAAGTGTTATGCGACTTCAGCTAATGATGGGTCCATCCGAAATTATTCCATCCAAAAGTTTTGGGTGGAGGCACAGGTCACAGAGGGAGTTCTGCTTCGACGTCAGCCCGAGCCAAAGCATATGCATTGGCCGGGAATCGAATCCGGGGTCAACTGCTTGGAAGGCAGCTATGCTCACCACTATACCACCAACGCAGTCAGCAGTCAGCAACTTGCGCCGTCACTAAGAAGGCTCGAAGTGCACGAGTCGCCGATAGGGCTAGAGGAGCAGATGAGATCTTTGTTTGGACCCGTCACTAAAGAGAGCCTTCAAGAATTTGCATCCCGTCACGTACAAGAAAGCGCTGCCTTCCCATCCGGCTAAATAAACACGAAGTGGTCAAACGCAGAGAGTGCCTATAATAACCAAAAGCCCAATCAAGGCAATCTCTTTCTCATGCCTCTATCTGAAAAGTTGGATAAAATCTTATATGAAAAAAAAAGTCTTTTAAAGAAATCCCTTATTCCGAGGTCACCGTAGCCACCAGATCCAGTCTGTATCCGCTTCAGTCACCCGGATCCAGTCCGTATCCAGAGAAGATGGTGGATCAACACCTAGAAAGGACCTCTATGGCCCAGAAACACAGCGGAGACCGTGACAACTAGATGAGCCGCAGATACAAATCCCCTGTAAAGACCACCTGGACAAGACCACAGGAAACAGATGATTCTTCTGCACAGTCTGACATTCCTGCAGCCTGGAGCTAATCTACCTGTTTCGTCTGACAAGGGGAGAACTGTCTCCCCGACTGAGCCTGGTTTCTCACCGGGTTTTTTCTCCATCCTTTCACCGATCGAGTTTTGGTTTCTTGCCTCTGTCGCTTCTGGCAGGCGGAGCTGGGGACACTTCATGTACAGCGATATCGTTGACTTGATTGCAAATTATTGCACAGATACTATTTAAACTGAACTTAGCTGAATGATGTCATCAAAGAGTTCAATAACGAAATGCCTTTAACTGTCATTTTGCTTTTTGACGCACTGTGTTCCTAATTAATGTTGTTCAGTTGCATTGACGCAATACTTTTTGTTTAAAGCGCAATTTAAAAAAAAAAAAAAAAAAAAAAAGAGTCCAAACAATGACCCCTGCTACGGGTAGTGTTCCAAGTGTTATGCGACTTCAGCTAATGATGGGTCCATCAGAAATTTTACGGTGCTAGGGCTGGGTCTGCGTCAGAAGAAGCCATGCATTGTTTAGTTATGTCAGTGCAGTGCCGTCAGTTGGGGGGGAAACGGCAGCATGCACAGCTCCTCGTTAGTATAGTGGACAGTATCTCCGCCTGTCACGCGGAAGACCGGGGTTCGATTCCCCGACGGGGAGAGCTGGTTCTTTTCGTCTTCCGAATGATCCATCCAAAATGTTTGGTTGGAGTCGCAGGTCACAGAAGGAGTTCTGCTTCGACGTCATCCCGAGCCAAAGGACATGCGTTGGCCGGGAATCGAACCCGGGTCAACTGCTTGGAAGGCAGCTATGCTCACCACTATACCACCAACGCAGGCGGAAGTCAGTAGCTTTATTGACGCACTGTGTTCCTAATAAATGTTGTTCAGTTGCATTGACACAATACTTTTTGTTTAAAGCGCAATTAAAAAAAAAAAAAAAAAAAAAAAAAAGAGTCCAAACAATGACCCCTGCTACCGGTAGTGTTGCAAGTGTTATGCGACTTCAGCTAATGATGGGTCCATCCGAAATTATTCCATCCAAAAGTTTTGGGTGGAGGCACAGGTCACAGAGGGAGTTCTGCTTCGACGTCAGCCCGAGCCAAAGCATATGCGATGGCCGGGAATCGAATCCGGGGTCAACTGCTTGGAAGGCAGCTATGCTCACCACTATACCACCAACGCAGTCAGCAGTCAGCAACTTGCGCCGTCACTAAGAAGGCTCGAAGTGAACGAGTCGCCGATAGGGCTAGAGGAGCAGATGAGATCTTTGTTTGGACCCGTCACTAAAGAGAGCCTTCAAGAATTTGCATCCCGTCACGTACAAGAAAGCGCTGCCTTCCCATCCGGCTAAATAAACACGAAGTGGTCAAACGCAGAGAGTGCCTATAATAACCAAAAGCCCAATCAAGGCAATCTCTTTCTCATGCCTCTATCTGAAAAGTTGGATAAAATCTTATATGAAAAAAAAAGTCTTTTAAAGAAATCCCTTATTCCGAGGTCACCGTAGCCACCAGATCCAGTCTGTATCCGCTTCAGTCACCCGGATCCAGTCCGTATCCAGAGAAGATGGTGGATCAACACCTAGAAAGGACCTCTATGGCCCAGAAACACAGCGGAGACCGTGACAACTAGATGAGCCGCAGATACAAATCCCCTGTAAAGACCACCTGGACAAGACCACAGGAAACAGATGATTCTTCTGCACAGTCTGACATTCCTGCAGCCTGGAGCTAATCTACCTGTTTCGTCTGACAAGGGGAGAACTGTCTCCCCGACTGAGCCTGGTTTCTCACCGGGTTTTTTCTCCATCCTTTCACCGATCGAGTTTTGGTTTCTTCCCTCTGTCGCTTCTGGCAGGCGGAGCTGGGGACACTTCATGTACAGCGATATCGTTGACTTGATTGCAAATTATTGCACAGATACTATTTAAACTGAACTTAGCTGAATGATGTCATCAAAGAGTTCAATAACGAAATGCCTTTAACTGTCATTTTGCTTTTTGACGCACTGTGTTCCTAATTAATGTTGTTCAGTTGCATTGACGCAATACTTTTTGTTTAAAGCGCAATTTAAAAAAAAAAAAAAAAAAAAAAGAGTCCAAACAATGACCCCTGCTACGGGTAGTGTTCCAAGTGTTATGCGACTTCAGCTAATGACGGGTCCATCAGAAATTATTCCATCCAAAAGTTTTGGGTGGAGGCACAGGTCACAGAGGGAGTTCTGCTTCGACGTCAGCCCGAGCCAAAGGACATGCGTTGGCCGGGAATCGAATCCGGGTCAACTGCTTGGAAGGCAGCTATGCTCACCACTATACCACCAACGCAGTCAGCAGTCAGCAACTTGCGCCGTCACTAAGAAGGCTCGAAGTGCACGAGTCGCCGATAGGGCTAGAGGAGCAGATGAGATCTTTGTTTGGACCCGTCACTAAAGAGAGCCTTCAAGAATTTGCATCCCGTCACGTACAAGAAAGCGCTGCCTTCCCATCCGGCTAAATAAACACGAAGTGGTCAAACGCAGAGAGTGCCTATTCAGATGATGACCAGTGGCAAGCCCTCTCGCAGCATGCTGCCGGACGGTCAAACTGATTCTGCTCTTGACATTTCGATGTAGCTCTGCTGTGAGCAGAGCACCCAAAAATACAGGTCACTCGCAAAAGTTCCCCTCCACGGAAATCTTTAGTAAAAGGCGAAAGATTTATGCGACAATGAAGAGAAACTCGAGCTGTGTCTCCAAACCCTCGGGCCTGTGCGCTGCCTCTGTTAAACTACTACGCTCGCCAAGGGTCATCAAGGGTGACAATGCCTGCCCACATGTGTTTCGTCAGCACCCCCCCCCCTACTCCAAAAGGGAGGAGTAAAACTCAAAAAAGTCCTCTCAGTCCACCAATAACCAAAAGCCCAATCAAGGCAATCTCTTTCTCATGCCTCTATCTGAAAAGTTGGATAAAATCTTATATGAAAAAAAAAGTCTTTTAAAGAAATCCCTTATTCCGAGGTCACCGTAGCCACCAGATCCAGTCCGTATCCAGAGAAGATGGTGGATCAACACCTAGAAAGGACCTCTATGGCCCAGAAACACAGCGGAGACCGTGACAACTAGATGAGCCGCAGATACAAATCCCCTGTAAAGACCACCTGGACAAGACCACAGGAAACAGATGATTCTTCTGCACAGTCTGACATTCCTGCAGCCTGGAGCTGATCTACTGGTTTCGTCTGACAAGGGGAGAACTGTCTCCCCGACTGAGCCTGGTTTCTCACCGGGTTTTTTCTCCATCCTTTCACCGATCGAGTTTTGGTTTCTTCCCTCTGTCGCTTCTGGCAGGCGGAGCTGGGGACACTTCATGTACAGCGATATCGTTGACTTGATTGCAAATTATTGCACAGATACTATTTAAACTGAACTTAGCTGAATGATGTCATCAAAGAGTTCAATAACGAAATGCCTTTAACTGTCATTTTGCTTTTTGACGCACTGTGTTCCTAATTAATGTTGTTCAGTTGCATTGACGCAATACTTTTTGTTTAAAGCGCAATTTAAAAAAAAAAAAAAAAAAAAAAAAGAGTCCAAACAATGACCCCTGCTACGGGTAGTGTTCCAAGTGTTATGCGACTTCAGCTAATGATGGGTCCATCAGAAATTTTACGGTGCTAGGGCTGGGTCTGCGTCAGAAGAAGCCATGCATTGTTTAGTTATGTCAGTGCAGTGCCGTCAGTTGGGGGGGAAACGGCAGCATGCACGGCTCCTCGTTAGTATAGTGGACAGTATCTCCGCCTGTCACGCGGAAGACCGGGGTTCGATTCCCCGACGGGGAGAGCTGGTTATTTTCGTCTTCCGAATGATCCATCCAAAAAGTTTGGTTGGAGTCGCAGGTCACAGAAGGAGTTCTGCTTCGACGTCAGCCCGAGCCAAAGGACATGCGTTGGCCGGGAATCGAACCCGGGTCAACTGCTTGGAAGGCAGCTATGCTCACCA
>NC_068414.1:1357923-1383851 GCF_023724105.1 Carassius gibelio | reverse complement strand
GTCACAGAAGGAGTTCTGCTTCGACGTCAGCCCGAGCCAAAGGACATGCGTTGGCCGGGAATCGAACCCGGGTCAACTGCTTGGAAGGCAGCTATGCTCACCACTATAACACCAACGCAGGCGGAAGTCAGTAGCTTTATTGACGCACTGTGTTCCTAATAAATGTTGTTCAGTTGCATTGACACAATACTTTTTGTTTAAAGCGCAATTAAAAAAAAAAAAAAAAAGAGTCCAAACAATGACCCCTGCTACGGGTAGTGTTGCAAGTGTTATGCGACTTCAGCTAATGATGGGTCCATCCGAAATTATTCCATCCAAAAGTTTTGGGTGGAGGCACAGGTCACAGAGGGAGTTCTGCTTCGACGTCAGCCCGAGCCAAAGGACATGCGTTGGCCGGGAATCGAATCCGGGTCAACTGCTTGGAAGGCAGCTATGCTCACCACTATACCACCAACGCAGTCAGCAGTCAGCAACTTGCGCCGTCACTAAGAAGGCTCGAAGTGCACGAGTCGCCGATAGGGCTAGAGGAGCAGATGAGATCTTTGTTTGGACCCGTCACTAAAGAGAGCCTTCAAGAATTTGCATCCCGTCACGTACAAGAAAGCGCTGCCTTCCCATCCGGCTAAATAAACACGAAGTGGTCAAACGCAGAGAGTGCCTATTCAGACGATGACCTGTGGCAAGCCCTTTCGCAGCATGCTGCCGGACGGTCAAACTGATTCTGCTCTTGACATTTCGATGTAGCTCTGCTGTGAGCAGAGCACCCAAAAATACAGGTCACTCGCAAAAGTTCCCCTCCACGGAAATCTTTAGTAAAAGGCGAAAGATTTATGCGACAATGAAGAGAAACTCGAGCTGTGTCTCCAAACCCTCGGGCCTGTGCGCTGCCTCTGTTAAACTACTACGCTCGCCAAGGGTCATCAAGGGTGACAATGCCTGCCCACATGTGTTTCGTCAGCACCCCCCCTCCCCCTACTCCAAAAGGGAGGAGTAAAACTCAAAAAAGTCCCCTCGGTCCACCAATAACCAAAAGCCCAATCAAGGCAATCTCTTTCTCAAGCCTCTATCTGAAAAGTTGGATAAAATCTTATATGAAAAAAAAAGTCTTTTAAAGAAATCCCTTATTCCGAGGTCACCGTAGCCACCAGATCCAGTCTGTATCCGCTTCAGTCACCCGGATCCAGTCCGTATCCAGAGAAGATGGTGGATCAACACCTAGAAAGGACCTCTATGGCCCAGAAACACAGCGGAGACCGTGACAACTAGATGAGCCGCAGATACAAATCCCCTGTAAAGACCACCTGGACAAGACCACAGGAAACAGATGATTCTTCTGCACAGTCTGACATTCCTGCAGCCTGGAGCTGATCTACCTGTTTCGTCTGACAATGGGAGAACTGTCTCCCCGACTGAGCCTGGTTTCTCACCGGGTTTTTTCTCCATCCTTTCACCGATCGAGTTTTGGTTTCTTGCCTCTGTCGCTTCTGGCAGGCGGAGCTGGGGACACTTCATGTACAGCGATATCGTTGACTTGATTGCAAATTATTGCACAGATACTATTTAAACTGAACTTAGCTGAATGATGTCATCAAAGAGTTCAATAACGAAATGCCTTTAACTGTCATTTTGCTTTTTGACGCACTGTGTTCCTAATTAATGTTGTTCAGTTGCATTGACGCAATACTTTTTGTTTAAAGCGCAATTTAAAAAAAAAAAAAAAAAAAAAAAGAGTCCAAACAATGACCCCTGCTACGGGTAGTGTTCCAAGTGTTATGCGACTTCAGCTAATGATGGGTCCATCAGAAATTTTACGGTGCTAGGGCTGGGTCTGCGTCAGAAGAAGCCATGCATTGTTTAGTTATGTCAGTGCAGTGCCGTCAGTTGGGGGAGAAACGGCAGCATGCACGGCTCCTCGTTAGTATAGTGGACAGTATCTCCGCCTGTCACGCCGAAGACCGGGGTTCGATTCCCCGACGGGGAGAGCTGGTTCTTTTCGTCTTCAGAATGATCCATCCAAAATGTTTGGTTGGAGTCGCAGGTCACAGAAGGAGTTCTGCTTCGACGTCAGCCCGAGCCAAAGGACATGCGTTGGCCGGGAATCGAACCCGGGTCAACTGCTTGGAAGGCAGCTATGCTCACCACTATAACACCAACGCAGGCGGAAGTCAGTAGCTTTATTGACGCACTGTGTTCCTAATAAATGTTGTTCAGTTGCATTGACACAATACTTTTTGTTTAAAGCGCAATTAAAAAAAAAAAAAAAAAAGAGTCCAAACAATGACCCCTGCTACGGGTAGTGTTGCAAGTGTTATGCGACTTCAGCTAATGATGGGTCCATCCGAAATTATTCCATCCAAAAGTTTTGGGTGGAGGCACAGGTCACAGAGGGAGTTCTGCTTCGACGTCAGCCCGAGCCAAAGGACATGCGTTGGCCGGGAATCGAATCCGGGTCAACTGCTTGGAAGGCAGCTATGCTCACCACTATACCACCAACGCAGTCAGCAGTCAGCAACTTGCGCCGTCACTAAGAAGGCTCGAAGTGCACGAGTCGCCGATAGGGCTAGAGGAGCAGATGAGATCTTTGTTTGGACCCGTCACTAAAGAGAGCCTTCAAGAATTTGCATCCCGTCACGTACAAGAAAGCGCTGCCTTCCCATCCGGCTAAATAAACACGAAGTGGTCAAACGCAGAGAGTGCCTATTCAGACGATGACCTGTGGCAAGCCCTTTCGCAGCATGCTGCCGGACGGTCAAACTGATTCTGCTCTTGACATTTCGATGTAGCTCTGCTGTGAGCAGAGCACCCAAAAATACAGGTCACTCGCAAAAGTTCCCCTCCACGGAAATCTTTAGTAAAAGGCGAAAGATTTATGCGACAATGAAGAGAAACTCGAGCTGTGTCTCCAAACCCTCGGGCCTGTGCGCTGCCTCTGTTAAACTACTACGCTCGCCAAGGGTCATCAAGGGTGACAATGCCTGCCCACATGTGTTTCGTCAGCACCCCCCCTCCCCCTACTCCAAAAGGGAGGAGTAAAACTCAAAAAAGTCCCCTCGGTCCACCAATAACCAAAAGCCCAATCAAGGCAATCTCTTTCTCAAGCCTCTATCTGAAAAGTTGGATAAAATCTTATATGAAAAAAAAAGTCTTTTAAAGAAATCCCTTATTCCGAGGTCACCGTAGCCACCAGATCCAGTCTGTATCCGCTTCAGTCACCCGGATCCAGTCCGTATCCAGAGAAGATGGTGGATCAACACCTAGAAAGGACCTCTATGGCCCAGAAACACAGCGGAGACCGTGACAACTAGATGAGCCGCAGATACAAATCCCCTGTAAAGACCACCTGGACAAGACCACAGGAAACAGATGATTCTTCTGCACAGTCTGACATTCCTGCAGCCTGGAGCTGATCTACCTGTTTCGTCTGACAATGGGAGAACTGTCTCCCCGACTGAGCCTGGTTTCTCACCGGGTTTTTTCTCCATCCTTTCACCGATCGAGTTTTGGTTTCTTGCCTCTGTCGCTTCTGGCAGGCGGAGCTGGGGACACTTCATGTACAGCGATATCGTTGACTTGATTGCAAATTATTGCACAGATACTATTTAAACTGAACTTAGCTGAATGATGTCATCAAAGAGTTCAATAACGAAATGCCTTTAACTGTCATTTTGCTTTTTGACGCACTGTGTTCCTAATTAATGTTGTTCAGTTGCATTGACGCAATACTTTTTGTTTAAAGCGCAATTTAAAAAAAAAAAAAAAAAAAAAAAAAAAGAGTCCAAACAATGACCCCTGCTACGGGTAGTGTTCCAAGTGTTATGCGACTTCAGCTAATGATGGGTCCATCAGAAATTTTACGGTGCTAGGGCTGGGTCTGCGTCAGAAGAAGCCATGCATTGTTTAGTTATGTCAGTGCAGTGCCGTCAGTTGGGGGAGAAACGGCAGCATGCACGGCTCCTCGTTAGTATAGTGGACAGTATCTCCGCCTGTCACGCCGAAGACCGGGGTTCGATTCCCCGACGGGGAGAGCTGGTTCTTTTCGTCTTCAGAATGATCCATCCAAAATGTTTGGTTGGAGTCGCAGGTCACAGAAGGAGTTCTGCTTCGACGTCAGCCCGAGCCAAAGGACATGCGTTGGCCGGGAATCGAACCCGGGTCAACTGCTTGGAAGGCAGCTATGCTCACCACTATAACACCAACGCAGGCGGAAGTCAGTAGCTTTATTGACGCACTGTGTTCCTAATAAATGTTGTTCAGTTGCATTGACACAATACTTTTTGTTTAAAGCGCAATTAAAAAAAAAAAAAAAAAAGAGTCCAAACAATGACCCCTGCTACGGGTAGTGTTGCAAGTGTTATGCGACTTCAGCTAATGATGGGTCCATCCGAAATTATTCCATCCAAAAGTTTTGGGTGGAGGCACAGGTCACAGAGGGAGTTCTGCTTCGACGTCAGCCCGAGCCAAAGGACATGCGTTGGCCGGGAATCGAATCCGGGTCAACTGCTTGGAAGGCAGCTATGCTCACCACTATACCACCAACGCAGTCAGCAGTCAGCAACTTGCGCCGTCACTAAGAAGGCTCGAAGTGCACGAGTCGCCGATAGGGCTAGAGGAGCAGATGAGATCTTTGTTTGGACCCGTCACTAAAGAGAGCCTTCAAGAATTTGCATCCCGTCACGTACAAGAAAGCGCTGCCTTCCCATCCGGCTAAATAAACACGAAGTGGTCAAACGCAGAGAGTGCCTATTCAGACGATGACCTGTGGCAAGCCCTTTCGCAGCATGCTGCCGGACGGTCAAACTGATTCTGCTCTTGACATTTCGATGTAGCTCTGCTGTGAGCAGAGCACCCAAAAATACAGGTCACTCGCAAAAGTTCCCCTCCACGGAAATCTTTAGTAAAAGGCGAAAGATTTATGCGACAATGAAGAGAAACTCGAGCTGTGTCTCCAAACCCTCGGGCCTGTGCGCTGCCTCTGTTAAACTACTACGCTCGCCAAGGGTCATCAAGGGTGACAATGCCTGCCCACATGTGTTTCGTCAGCACCCCCCCCCCTACTCCAAAAGGGAGGAGTAAAACTCAAAAAAGTCCCCTCGGTCCACCAATAACCAAAAGCCCAATCAAGGCAATCTCTTTCTCAAGCCTCTATCTGAAAAGTTGGATAAAATCTTATATGAAAAAAAAAGTCTTTTAAAGAAATCCCTTATTCCGAGGTCACCGTAGCCACCAGATCCAGTCTGTATCCGCTTCAGTCACCCGGATCCAGTCCGTATCCAGAGAAGATGGTGGATCAACACCTAGAAAGGACCTCTATGGCCCAGAAACACAGCGGAGACCGTGACAACTAGATGAGCCGCAGATACAAATCCCCTGTAAAGACCACCTGGACAAGACCACAGGAAACAGATGATTCTTCTGCACAGTCTGACATTCCTGCAGCCTGGAGCTGATCTACCTGTTTCGTCTGACAATGGGAGAACTGTCTCCCCGACTGAGCCTGGTTTCTCACCGGGTTTTTTCTCCATCCTTTCACCGATCGAGTTTTGGTTTCTTGCCTCTGTCGCTTCTGGCAGGCGGAGCTGGGGACACTTCATGTACAGCGATATCGTTGACTTGATTGCAAATTATTGCACAGATACTATTTAAACTGAACTTAGCTGAATGATGTCATCAAAGAGTTCAATAACGAAATGCCTTTAACTGTCATTTTGCTTTTTGACGCACTGTGTTCCTAATTAATGTTGTTCAGTTGCATTGACGCAATACTTTTTGTTTAAAGCGCAATTTAAAAAAAAAAAAAAAAAAAAAAAAAAAGAGTCCAAACAATGACCCCTGCTACGGGTAGTGTTCCAAGTGTTATGCGACTTCAGCTAATGATGGGTCCATCAGAAATTTTACGGTGCTAGGGCTGGGTCTGCGTCAGAAGAAGCCATGCATTGTTTAGTTATGTCAGTGCAGTGCCGTCAGTTGGGGGAGAAACGGCAGCATGCACGGCTCCTCGTTAGTATAGTGGACAGTATCTCCGCCTGTCACGCCGAAGACCGGGGTTCGATTCCCCGACGGGGAGAGCTGGTTCTTTTCGTCTTCAGAATGATCCATCCAAAATGTTTGGTTGGAGTCGCAGGTCACAGAAGGAGTTCTGCTTCGACGTCAGCCCGAGCCAAAGGACATGCGTTGGCCGGGAATCGAACCCGGGTCAACTGCTTGGAAGGCAGCTATGCTCACCACTATAACACCAACGCAGGCGGAAGTCAGTAGCTTTATTGACGCACTGTGTTCCTAATAAATGTTGTTCAGTTGCATTGACACAATACTTTTTGTTTAAAGCGCAATTAAAAAAAAAAAAAAAAAAGAGTCCAAACAATGACCCCTGCTACGGGTAGTGTTGCAAGTGTTATGCGACTTCAGCTAATGATGGGTCCATCCGAAATTATTCCATCCAAAAGTTTTGGGTGGAGGCACAGGTCACAGAGGGAGTTCTGCTTCGACGTCAGCCCGAGCCAAAGGACATGCGTTGGCCGGGAATCGAATCCGGGTCAACTGCTTGGAAGGCAGCTATGCTCACCACTATACCACCAACGCAGTCAGCAGTCAGCAACTTGCGCCGTCACTAAGAAGGCTCGAAGTGCACGAGTCGCCGATAGGGCTAGAGGAGCAGATGAGATCTTTGTTTGGACCCGTCACTAAAGAGAGCCTTCAAGAATTTGCATCCCGTCACGTACAAGAAAGCGCTGCCTTCCCATCCGGCTAAATAAACACGAAGTGGTCAAACGCAGAGAGTGCCTATTCAGACGATGACCTGTGGCAAGCCCTTTCGCAGCATGCTGCCGGACGGTCAAACTGATTCTGCTCTTGACATTTCGATGTAGCTCTGCTGTGAGCAGAGCACCCAAAAATACAGGTCACTCGCAAAAGTTCCCCTCCACGGAAATCTTTAGTAAAAGGCGAAAGATTTATGCGACAATGAAGAGAAACTCGAGCTGTGTCTCCAAACCCTCGGGCCTGTGCGCTGCCTCTGTTAAACTACTACGCTCGCCAAGGGTCATCAAGGGTGACAATGCCTGCCCACATGTGTTTCGTCAGCACCCCCCCCCCCCTACTCCAAAAGGGAGGAGTAAAACTCAAAAAAGTCCCCTCGGTCCACCAATAACCAAAAGCCCAATCAAGGCAATCTCTTTCTCAAGCCTCTATCTGAAAAGTTGGATAAAATCTTATATGAAAAAAAAAGTCTTTTAAAGAAATCCCTTATTCCGAGGTCACCGTAGCCACCAGATCCAGTCTGTATCCGCTTCAGTCACCCGGATCCAGTCCGTATCCAGAGAAGATGGTGGATCAACACCTAGAAAGGACCTCTATGGCCCAGAAACACAGCGGAGACCGTGACAACTAGATGAGCCGCAGATACAAATCCCCTGTAAAGACCACCTGGACAAGACCACAGGAAACAGATGATTCTTCTGCACAGTCTGACATTCCTGCAGCCTGGAGCTGATCTACCTGTTTCGTCTGACAATGGGAGAACTGTCTCCCCGACTGAGCCTGGTTTCTCACCGGGTTTTTTCTCCATCCTTTCACCGATCGAGTTTTGGTTTCTTGCCTCTGTCGCTTCTGGCAGGCGGAGCTGGGGACACTTCATGTACAGCGATATCGTTGACTTGATTGCAAATTATTGCACAGATACTATTTAAACTGAACTTAGCTGAATGATGTCATCAAAGAGTTCAATAACGAAATGCCTTTAACTGTCATTTTGCTTTTTGACGCACTGTGTTCCTAATTAATGTTGTTCAGTTGCATTGACGCAATACTTTTTGTTTAAAGCGCAATTTAAAAAAAAAAAAAAAAAGAGTCCAAACAATGACCCCTGCTACGGGTAGTGTTCCAAGTGTTATGCGACTTCAGCTAATGATGGGTCCATCAGAAATTTTACGGTGCTAGGGCTGGGTCTGCGTCAGAAGAAGCCATGCATTGTTTAGTTATGTCAGTGCAGTGCCGTCAGTTGGGGGAGAAACGGCAGCATGCACGGCTCCTCGTTAGTATAGTGGACAGTATCTCCGCCTGTCACGCCGAAGACCGGGGTTCGATTCCCCGACGGGGAGAGCTGGTTCTTTTCGTCTTCAGAATGATCCATCCAAAATGTTTGGTTGGAGTCGCAGGTCACAGAAGGAGTTCTGCTTCGACGTCAGCCCGAGCCAAAGGACATGCGTTGGCCGGGAATCGAACCCGGGTCAACTGCTTGGAAGGCAGCTATGCTCACCACTATAACACCAACGCAGGCGGAAGTCAGTAGCTTTATTGACGCACTGTGTTCCTAATAAATGTTGTTCAGTTGCATTGACACAATACTTTTTGTTTAAAGCGCAATTAAAAAAAAAAAAAAAAAGAGTCCAAACAATGACCCCTGCTACGGGTAGTGTTGCAAGTGTTATGCGACTTCAGCTAATGATGGGTCCATCCGAAATTATTCCATCCAAAAGTTTTGGGTGGAGGCACAGGTCACAGAGGGAGTTCTGCTTCGACGTCAGCCCGAGCCAAAGGACATGCGTTGGCCGGGAATCGAATCCGGGTCAACTGCTTGGAAGGCAGCTATGCTCACCACTATACCACCAACGCAGTCAGCAGTCAGCAACTTGCGCCGTCACTAAGAAGGCTCGAAGTGCACGAGTCGCCGATAGGGCTAGAGGAGCAGATGAGATCTTTGTTTGGACCCGTCACTAAAGAGAGCCTTCAAGAATTTGCATCCCGTCACGTACAAGAAAGCGCTGCCTTCCCATCCGGCTAAATAAACACGAAGTGGTCAAACGCAGAGAGTGCCTATTCAGACGATGACCTGTGGCAAGCCCTTTCGCAGCATGCTGCCGGACGGTCAAACTGATTCTGCTCTTGACATTTCGATGTAGCTCTGCTGTGAGCAGAGCACCCAAAAATACAGGTCACTCGCAAAAGTTCCCCTCCACGGAAATCTTTAGTAAAAGGCGAAAGATTTATGCGACAATGAAGAGAAACTCGAGCTGTGTCTCCAAACCCTCGGGCCTGTGCGCTGCCTCTGTTAAACTACTACGCTCGCCAAGGGTCATCAAGGGTGACAATGCCTGCCCACATGTGTTTCGTCAGCACCCCCCCTCCCCCTACTCCAAAAGGGAGGAGTAAAACTCAAAAAAGTCCCCTCGGTCCACCAATAACCAAAAGCCCAATCAAGGCAATCTCTTTCTCAAGCCTCTATCTGAAAAGTTGGATAAAATCTTATATGAAAAAAAAAGTCTTTTAAAGAAATCCCTTATTCCGAGGTCACCGTAGCCACCAGATCCAGTCTGTATCCGCTTCAGTCACCCGGATCCAGTCCGTATCCAGAGAAGATGGTGGATCAACACCTAGAAAGGACCTCTATGGCCCAGAAACACAGCGGAGACCGTGACAACTAGATGAGCCGCAGATACAAATCCCCTGTAAAGACCACCTGGACAAGACCACAGGAAACAGATGATTCTTCTGCACAGTCTGACATTCCTGCAGCCTGGAGCTGATCTACCTGTTTCGTCTGACAATGGGAGAACTGTCTCCCCGACTGAGCCTGGTTTCTCACCGGGTTTTTTCTCCATCCTTTCACCGATCGAGTTTTGGTTTCTTGCCTCTGTCGCTTCTGGCAGGCGGAGCTGGGGACACTTCATGTACAGCGATATCGTTGACTTGATTGCAAATTATTGCACAGATACTATTTAAACTGAACTTAGCTGAATGATGTCATCAAAGAGTTCAATAACGAAATGCCTTTAACTGTCATTTTGCTTTTTGACGCACTGTGTTCCTAATTAATGTTGTTCAGTTGCATTGACGCAATACTTTTTGTTTAAAGCGCAATTTAAAAAAAAAAAAAAAAAAAAAAAGAGTCCAAACAATGACCCCTGCTACGGGTAGTGTTCCAAGTGTTATGCGACTTCAGCTAATGATGGGTCCATCAGAAATTTTACGGTGCTAGGGCTGGGTCTGCGTCAGAAGAAGCCATGCATTGTTTAGTTATGTCAGTGCAGTGCCGTCAGTTGGGGGAGAAACGGCAGCATGCACGGCTCCTCGTTAGTATAGTGGACAGTATCTCCGCCTGTCACGCCGAAGACCGGGGTTCGATTCCCCGACGGGGAGAGCTGGTTCTTTTCGTCTTCAGAATGATCCATCCAAAATGTTTGGTTGGAGTCGCAGGTCACAGAAGGAGTTCTGCTTCGACGTCAGCCCGAGCCAAAGGACATGCGTTGGCCGGGAATCGAACCCGGGTCAACTGCTTGGAAGGCAGCTATGCTCACCACTATAACACCAACGCAGGCGGAAGTCAGTAGCTTTATTGACGCACTGTGTTCCTAATAAATGTTGTTCAGTTGCATTGACACAATACTTTTTGTTTAAAGCGCAATTAAAAAAAAAAAAAAAAAAGAGTCCAAACAATGACCCCTGCTACGGGTAGTGTTGCAAGTGTTATGCGACTTCAGCTAATGATGGGTCCATCCGAAATTATTCCATCCAAAAGTTTTGGGTGGAGGCACAGGTCACAGAGGGAGTTCTGCTTCGACGTCAGCCCGAGCCAAAGGACATGCGTTGGCCGGGAATCGAATCCGGGTCAACTGCTTGGAAGGCAGCTATGCTCACCACTATACCACCAACGCAGTCAGCAGTCAGCAACTTGCGCCGTCACTAAGAAGGCTCGAAGTGCACGAGTCACCGATAGGGCTAGAGGAGCAGATGAGATCTTTGTTTGGACCCGTCACTAAAGAGAGCCTTCAAGAATTTGCATCCCGTCACGTACAAGAAAGCGCTGCCTTCCCATCCGGCTAAATAAACACGAAGTGGTCAAACGCAGAGAGTGCCTATTCAGACGATGACCTGTGGCAAGCCCTTTCGCAGCATGCTGCCGGACGGTCAAACTGATTCTGCTCTTGACATTTCGATGTAGCTCTGCTGTGAGCAGAGCACCCAAAAATACAGGTCACTCGCAAAAGTTCCCCTCCACGGAAATCTTTAGTAAAAGGCGAAAGATTTATGCGACAATGAAGAGAAACTCGAGCTGTGTCTCCAAACCCTCGGGCCTGTGCGCTGCCTCTGTTAAACTACTACGCTCGCCAAGGGTCATCAAGGGTGACAATGCCTGCCCACATGTGTTTCGTCAGCACCCCCCCCCCTACTCCAAAAGGGAGGAGTAAAACTCAAAAAAGTCCCCTCGGTCCACCAATAACCAAAAGCCCAATCAAGGCAATCTCTTTCTCAAGCCTCTATCTGAAAAGTTGGATAAAATCTTATATGAAAAAAAAAGTCTTTTAAAGAAATCCCTTATTCCGAGGTCACCGTAGCCACCAGATCCAGTCTGTATCCGCTTCAGTCACCCGGATCCAGTCCGTATCCAGAGAAGATGGTGGATCAACACCTAGAAAGGACCTCTATGGCCCAGAAACACAGCGGAGACCGTGACAACTAGATGAGCCGCAGATACAAATCCCCTGTAAAGACCACCTGGACAAGACCACAGGAAACAGATGATTCTTCTGCACAGTCTGACATTCCTGCAGCCTGGAGCTGATCTACCTGTTTCGTCTGACAATGGGAGAACTGTCTCCCCGACTGAGCCTGGTTTCTCACCGGGTTTTTTCTCCATCCTTTCACCGATCGAGTTTTGGTTTCTTGCCTCTGTCGCTTCTGGCAGGCGGAGCTGGGGACACTTCATGTACAGCGATATCGTTGACTTGATTGCAAATTATTGCACAGATACTATTTAAACTGAACTTAGCTGAATGATGTCATCAAAGAGTTCAATAACGAAATGCCTTTAACTGTCATTTTGCTTTTTGACGCACTGTGTTCCTAATTAATGTTGTTCAGTTGCATTGACGCAATACTTTTTGTTTAAAGCGCAATTTAAAAAAAAAAAAAAAAAAAAAAAGAGTCCAAACAATGACCCCTGCTACGGGTAGTGTTCCAAGTGTTATGCGACTTCAGCTAATGATGGGTCCATCAGAAATTTTACGGTGCTAGGGCTGGGTCTGCGTCAGAAGAAGCCATGCATTGTTTAGTTATGTCAGTGCAGTGCCGTCAGTTGGGGGAGAAACGGCAGCATGCACGGCTCCTCGTTAGTATAGTGGACAGTATCTCCGCCTGTCACGCCGAAGACCGGGGTTCGATTCCCCGACGGGGAGAGCTGGTTCTTTTCGTCTTCAGAATGATCCATCCAAAATGTTTGGTTGGAGTCGCAGGTCACAGAAGGAGTTCTGCTTCGACGTCAGCCCGAGCCAAAGGACATGCGTTGGCCGGGAATCGAACCCGGGTCAACTGCTTGGAAGGCAGCTATGCTCACCACTATAACACCAACGCAGGCGGAAGTCAGTAGCTTTATTGACGCACTGTGTTCCTAATAAATGTTGTTCAGTTGCATTGACACAATACTTTTTGTTTAAAGCGCAATTAAAAAAAAAAAAAAAAAGAGTCCAAACAATGACCCCTGCTACGGGTAGTGTTGCAAGTGTTATGCGACTTCAGCTAATGATGGGTCCATCCGAAATTATTCCATCCAAAAGTTTTGGGTGGAGGCACAGGTCACAGAGGGAGTTCTGCTTCGACGTCAGCCCGAGCCAAAGGACATGCGTTGGCCGGGAATCGAATCCGGGTCAACTGCTTGGAAGGCAGCTATGCTCACCACTATACCACCAACGCAGTCAGCAGTCAGCAACTTGCGCCGTCACTAAGAAGGCTCGAAGTGCACGAGTCGCTGATAGGGCTAGAGGAGCAGATGAGATCTTTGTTTGGACCCGTCACTAAAGAGAGCCTTCAAGAATTTGCATCCCGTCACGTACAAGAAAGCGCTGCCTTCCCATCCGGCTAAATAAACACGAAGTGGTCAAACGCAGAGAGTGCCTATTCAGACGATGACCTGTGGCAAGCCCTTTCGCAGCATGCTGCCGGACGGTCAAACTGATTCTGCTCTTGACATTTCGATGTAGCTCTGCTGTGAGCAGAGCACCCAAAAATACTGGTCACTCGCAAAAGTTCCCCTCCACGGAAATCTTTAGTAAAAGGCGAAAGATTTATGCGACAATGAAGAGAAACTCGAGCTGTGTCTCCAAACCCTCGGGCCTGTGCGCTGCCTCTGTTAAACTACTACGCTCGCCAAGGGTCATCAAGGGTGACAATGCCTGCCCACATGTGTTTCGTCAGCACCCCCCCCCCCCTACTCCAAAAGGGAGGAGTAAAACTCAAAAAAGTCCCCTCGGTCCACCAATAACCAAAAGCCCAATCAAGGCAATCTCTTTCTCAAGCCTCTATCTGAAAAGTTGGATAAAATCTTATATGAAAAAAAAAGTCTTTTAAAGAAATCCCTTATTCCGAGGTCACCGTAGCCACCAGATCCAGTCTGTATCCGCTTCAGTCACCCGGATCCAGTCCGTATCCAGAGAAGATGGTGGATCAACACCTAGAAAGGACCTCTATGGCCCAGAAACACAGCGGAGACCGTGACAACTAGATGAGCCGCAGATACAAATCCCCTGTAAAGACCACCTGGACAAGACCACAGGAAACAGATGATTCTTCTGCACAGTCTGACATTCCTGCAGCCTGGAGCTGATCTACCTGTTTCGTCTGACAATGGGAGAACTGTCTCCCCGACTGAGCCTGGTTTCTCACCGGGTTTTTTCTCCATCCTTTCACCGATCGAGTTTTGGTTTCTTGCCTCTGTCGCTTCTGGCAGGCGGAGCTGGGGACACTTCATGTACAGCGATATCGTTGACTTGATTGCAAATTATTGCACAGATACTATTTAAACTGAACTTAGCTGAATGATGTCATCAAAGAGTTCAATAACGAAATGCCTTTAACTGTCATTTTGCTTTTTGACGCACTGTGTTCCTAATTAATGTTGTTCAGTTGCATTGACGCAATACTTTTTGTTTAAAGCGCAATTTAAAAAAAAAAAAAAAAAAAAAAAGAGTCCAAACAATGACCCCTGCTACGGGTAGTGTTCCAAGTGTTATGCGACTTCAGCTAATGATGGGTCCATCAGAAATTTTACGGTGCTAGGGCTGGGTCTGCGTCAGAAGAAGCCATGCATTGTTTAGTTATGTCAGTGCAGTGCCGTCAGTTGGGGGAGAAACGGCAGCATGCACGGCTCCTCGTTAGTATAGTGGACAGTATCTCCGCCTGTCACGCCGAAGACCGGGGTTCGATTCCCCGACGGGGAGAGCTGGTTCTTTTCGTCTTCAGAATGATCCATCCAAAATGTTTGGTTGGAGTCGCAGGTCACAGAAGGAGTTCTGCTTCGACGTCAGCCCGAGCCAAAGGACATGCGTTGGCCGGGAATCGAACCCGGGTCAACTGCTTGGAAGGCAGCTATGCTCACCACTATAACACCAACGCAGGCGGAAGTCAGTAGCTTTATTGACGCACTGTGTTCCTAATAAATGTTGTTCAGTTGCATTGACACAATACTTTTTGTTTAAAGCGCAATTAAAAAAAAAAAAAAAAAAGAGTCCAAACAATGACCCCTGCTACGGGTAGTGTTGCAAGTGTTATGCGACTTCAGCTAATGATGGGTCCATCCGAAATTATTCCATCCAAAAGTTTTGGGTGGAGGCACAGGTCACAGAGGGAGTTCTGCTTCGACGTCAGCCCGAGCCAAAGGACATGCGTTGGCCGGGAATCGAATCCGGGTCAACTGCTTGGAAGGCAGCTATGCTCACCACTATACCACCAACGCAGTCAGCAGTCAGCAACTTGCGCCGTCACTAAGAAGGCTCGAAGTGCACGAGTCGCCGATAGGGCTAGAGGAGCAGATGAGATCTTTGTTTGGACCCGTCACTAAAGAGAGCCTTCAAGAATTTGCATCCCGTCACGTACAAAAAAGCGCTGCCTTCCCATCCGGCTAAATAAACACGAAGTGGTCAAACGCAGAGAGTGCCTATTCAGACGATGACCTGTGGCAAGCCCTTTCGCAGCATGCTGCCGGACGGTCAAACTGATTCTGCTCTTGACATTTCGATGTAGCTCTGCTGTGAGCAGAGCACCCAAAAATACAGGTCACTCGCAAAAGTTCCCCTCCACGGAAATCTTTAGTAAAAGGCGAAAGATTTATGCGACAATGAAGAGAAACTCGAGCTGTGTCTCCAAACCCTCGGGCCTGTGCGCTGCCTCTGTTAAACTACTACGCTCGCCAAGGGTCATCAAGGGTGACAATGCCTGCCCACATGTGTTTCGTCAGCACCCCCCCCCCCTACTCCAAAAGGGAGGAGTAAAACTCAAAAAAGTCCCCTCGGTCCACCAATAACCAAAAGCCCAATCAAGGCAATCTCTTTCTCAAGCCTCTATCTGAAAAGTTGGATAAAATCTTATATGAAAAAAAAAGTCTTTTAACGAAATCCCTTATTCCGAGGTCACCGTAGCCACCAGATCCAGTCTGTATCCGCTTCAGTCACCCGGATCCAGTCCGTATCCAGAGAAGATGGTGGATCAACACCTAGAAAGGACCTCTATGGCCCAGAAACACAGCGGAGACCGTGACAACTAGATGAGCCGCAGATACAAATCCCCTGTAAAGACCACCTGGACAAGACCACAGGAAACAGATGATTCTTCTGCACAGTCTGACATTCCTGCAGCCTGGAGCTGATCTACCTGTTTCGTCTGACAATGGGAGAACTGTCTCCCCGACTGAGCCTGGTTTCTCACCGGGTTTTTTCTCCATCCTTTCACCGATCGAGTTTTGGTTTCTTGCCTCTGTCGCTTCTGGCAGGCGGAGCTGGGGACACTTCATGTACAGCGATATCGTTGACTTGATTGCAAATTATTGCACAGATACTATTTAAACTGAACTTAGCTGAATGATGTCATCAAAGAGTTCAATAACGAAATGCCTTTAACTGTCATTTTGCTTTTTGACGCACTGTGTTCCTAATTAATGTTGTTCAGTTGCATTGACGCAATACTTTTTGTTTAAAGCGCAATTTAAAAAAAAAAAAAAAAAAAAAAGAGTCCAAACAATGACCCCTGCTACGGGTAGTGTTCCAAGTGTTATGCGACTTCAGCTAATGATGGGTCCATCAGAAATTTTACGGTGCTAGGGCTGGGTCTGCGTCAGAAGAAGCCATGCATTGTTTAGTTATGTCAGTGCAGTGCCGTCAGTTGGGGGAGAAACGGCAGCATGCATGGCTCCTCGTTAGTATAGTGGACAGTATCTCCGCCTGTCACGCCGAAGACCGGGGTTCGATTCCCCGACGGGGAGAGCTGGTTCTTTTCGTCTTCAGAATGATCCATCCAAAATGTTTGGTTGGAGTCGCAGGTCACAGAAGGAGTTCTGCTTCGACGTCAGCCCGAGCCAAAGGACATGCGTTGGCCGGGAATCGAACCCGGGTCAACTGCTTGGAAGGCAGCTATGCTCACCACTATAACACCAACGCAGGCGGAAGTCAGTAGCTTTATTGACGCACTGTGTTCCTAATAAATGTTGTTCAGTTGCATTGACACAATACTTTTTGTTTAAAGCGCAATTAAAAAAAAAAAAAAAAGAGTCCAAACAATGACCCCTGCTACGGGTAGTGTTGCAAGTGTTATGCGACTTCAGCTAATGATGGGTCCATCCGAAATTATTCCATCCAAAAGTTTTGGGTGGAGGCACAGGTCACAGAGGGAGTTCTGCTTCGACGTCAGCCCGAGCCAAAGGACATGCGTTGGCCGGGAATCGAATCCGGGTCAACTGCTTGGAAGGCAGCTATGCTCACCACTATACCACCAACGCAGTCAGCAGTCAGCAACTTGCGCCGTCACTAAGAAGGCTCGAAGTGCACGAGTCGCCGATAGGGCTAGAGGAGCAGATGAGATCTTTGTTTGGACCCGTCACTAAAGAGAGCCTTCAAGAATTTGCATCCCGTCACGTACAAGAAAGCGCTGCCTTCCCATCCGGCTAAATAAACACGAAGTGGTCAAACGCAGAGAGTGCCTATTCAGACGATGACCTGTGGCAAGCCCTTTCGCAGCATGCTGCCGGACGGTCAAACTGATTCTGCTCTTGACATTTCGATGTAGCTCTGCTGTGAGCAGAGCACCCAAAAATACTGGTCACTCGCAAAAGTTCCCCTCCACGGAAATCTTTAGTAAAAGGCGAAAGATTTATGCGACAATGAAGAGAAACTCGAGCTGTGTCTCCAAACCCTCGGGCCTGTGCGCTGCCTCTGTTAAACTACTACGCTCGCCAAGGGTCATCAAGGGTGACAATGCCTGCCCACATGTGTTTCGTCAGCACCCCCCCCCCCTACTCCAAAAGGGAGGAGTAAAACTCAAAAAAGTCCCCTCGGTCCACCAATAACCAAAAGCCCAATCAAGGCAATCTCTTTCTCAAGCCTCTATCTGAAAAGTTGGATAAAATCTTATTTGAAAAAAAAAGTCTTTTAAAGAAATCCCTTATTCCGAGGTCACCGTAGCCACCAGATCCAGTCTGTATCCGCTTCAGTCACCCGGATCCAGTCCGTATCCAGAGAAGATGGTGGATCAACACCTAGAAAGGACCTCTATGGCCCAGAAACACAGCGGAGACCGTGACAACTAGATGAGCCGCAGATACAAATCCCCTGTAAAGACCACCTGGACAAGACCACAGGAAACAGATGATTCTTCTGCACAGTCTGACATTCCTGCAGCCTGGAGCTGATCTACCTGTTTCGTCTGACAATGGGAGAACTGTCTCCCCGACTGAGCCTGGTTTCTCACCGGGTTTTTTCTCCATCCTTTCACCGATCGAGTTTTGGTTTCTTGCCTCTGTCGCTTCTGGCAGGCGGAGCTGGGGACACTTCATGTACAGCGATATCGTTGACTTGATTGCAAATTATTGCACAGATACTATTTAAACTGAACTTAGCTGAATGATGTCATCAAAGAGTTCAATAACGAAATGCCTTTAACTGTCATTTTGCTTTTTGACGCACTGTGTTCCTAATTAATGTTGTTCAGTTGCATTGACGCAATACTTTTTGTTTAAAGCGCAATTTAAAAAAAAAAAAAAAAAAAAAAAGAGTCCAAACAATGACCCCTGCTACGGGTAGTGTTCCAAGTGTTATGCGACTTCAGCTAATGATGGGTCCATCAGAAATTTTACGGTGCTAGGGCTGGGTCTGCGTCAGAAGAAGCCATGCATTGTTTAGTTATGTCAGTGCAGTGCCGTCAGTTGGGGGAGAAACGGCAGCATGCACGGCTCCTCGTTAGTATAGTGGACAGTATCTCCGCCTGTCACGCCGAAGACCGGGGTTCGATTCCCCGACGGGGAGAGCTGGTTCTTTTCGTCTTCAGAATGATCCATCCAAAATGTTTGGTTGGAGTCGCAGGTCACAGAAGGAGTTCTGCTTCGACGTCAGCCCGAGCCAAAGGACATGCGTTGGCCGGGAATCGAACCCGGGTCAACTGCTTGGAAGGCAGCTATGCTCACCACTATAACACCAACGCAGGCGGAAGTCAGTAGCTTTATTGACGCACTGTGTTCCTAATAAATGTTGTTCAGTTGCATTGACACAATACTTTTTGTTTAAAGCGCAATTAAAAAAAAAAAAAAAAAAGAGTCCAAACAATGACCCCTGCTACGGGTAGTGTTGCAAGTGTTATGCGACTTCAGCTAATGATGGGTCCATCCGAAATTATTCCATCCAAAAGTTTTGGGTGGAGGCACAGGTCACAGAGGGAGTTCTGCTTCGACGTCAGCCCGAGCCAAAGGACATGCGTTGGCCGGGAATCGAATCCGGGTCAACTGCTTGGAAGGCAGCTATGCTCACCACTATACCACCAACGCAGTCAGCAGTCAGCAACTTGCGCCGTCACTAAGAAGGCTCGAAGTGCACGAGTCGCCGATAGGGCTAGAGGAGCAGATGAGATCTTTGTTTGGACCCGTCACTAAAGAGAGCCTTCAAGAATTTGCATCCCGTCACGTACAAAAAAGCGCTGCCTTCCCATCCGGCTAAATAAACACGAAGTGGTCAAACGCAGAGAGTGCCTATTCAGACGATGACCTGTGGCAAGCCCTTTCGCAGCATGCTGCCGGACGGTCAAACTGATTCTGCTCTTGACATTTCGATGTAGCTCTGCTGTGAGCAGAGCACCCAAAAATACAGGTCACTCGCAAAAGTTCCCCTCCACGGAAATCTTTAGTAAAAGGCGAAAGATTTATGCGACAATGAAGAGAAACTCGAGCTGTGTCTCCAAACCCTCGGGCCTGTGCGCTGCCTCTGTTAAACTACTACGCTCGCCAAGGGTCATCAAGGGTGACAATGCCTGCCCACATGTGTTTCGTCAGCACCCCCCCCCCCCTACTCCAAAAGGGAGGAGTAAAACTCAAAAAAGTCCCCTCGGTCCACCAATAACCAAAAGCCCAATCAAGGCAATCTCTTTCTCAAGCCTCTATCTGAAAAGTTGGATAAAATCTTATATGAAAAAAAAAGTCTTTTAACGAAATCCCTTATTCCGAGGTCACCGTAGCCACCAGATCCAGTCTGTATCCGCTTCAGTCACCCGGATCCAGTCCGTATCCAGAGAAGATGGTGGATCAACACCTAGAAAGGACCTCTATGGCCCAGAAACACAGCGGAGACCGTGACAACTAGATGAGCCGCAGATACAAATCCCCTGTAAAGACCACCTGGACAAGACCACAGGAAACAGATGATTCTTCTGCACAGTCTGACATTCCTGCAGCCTGGAGCTGATCTACCTGTTTCGTCTGACAATGGGAGAACTGTCTCCCCGACTGAGCCTGGTTTCTCACCGGGTTTTTTCTCCATCCTTTCACCGATCGAGTTTTGGTTTCTTGCCTCTGTCGCTTCTGGCAGGCGGAGCTGGGGACACTTCATGTACAGCGATATCGTTGACTTGATTGCAAATTATTGCACAGATACTATTTAAACTGAACTTAGCTGAATGATGTCATCAAAGAGTTCAATAACGAAATGCCTTTAACTGTCATTTTGCTTTTTGACGCACTGTGTTCCTAATTAATGTTGTTCAGTTGCATTGACGCAATACTTTTTGTTTAAAGCGCAATTTAAAAAAAAAAAAAAAAAAAAAAAGAGTCCAAACAATGACCCCTGCTACGGGTAGTGTTCCAAGTGTTATGCGACTTCAGCTAATGATGGGTCCATCAGAAATTTTACGGTGCTAGGGCTGGGTCTGCGTCAGAAGAAGCCATGCATTGTTTAGTTATGTCAGTGCAGTGCCGTCAGTTGGGGGAGAAACGGCAGCATGCATGGCTCCTCGTTAGTATAGTGGACAGTATCTCCGCCTGTCACGCCGAAGACCGGGGTTCGATTCCCCGACGGGGAGAGCTGGTTCTTTTCGTCTTCAGAATGATCCATCCAAAATGTTTGGTTGGAGTCGCAGGTCACAGAAGGAGTTCTGCTTCGACGTCAGCCCGAGCCAAAGGACATGCGTTGGCCGGGAATCGAACCCGGGTCAACTGCTTGGAAGGCAGCTATGCTCACCACTATAACACCAACGCAGGCGGAAGTCAGTAGCTTTATTGACGCACTGTGTTCCTAATAAATGTTGTTCAGTTGCATTGACACAATACTTTTTGTTTAAAGCGCAATTAAAAAAAAAAAAAAAAGAGTCCAAACAATGACCCCTGCTACGGGTAGTGTTGCAAGTGTTATGCGACTTCAGCTAATGATGGGTCCATCCGAAATTATTCCATCCAAAAGTTTTGGGTGGAGGCACAGGTCACAGAGGGAGTTCTGCTTCGACGTCAGCCCGAGCCAAAGGACATGCGTTGGCCGGGAATCGAATCCGGGTCAACTGCTTGGAAGGCAGCTATGCTCACCACTATACCACCAACGCAGTCAGCAGTCAGCAACTTGCGCCGTCACTAAGAAGGCTCGAAGTGCACGAGTCGCCGATAGGGCTAGAGGAGCAGATGAGATCTTTGTTTGGACCCGTCACTAAAGAGAGCCTTCAAGAATTTGCATCCCGTCACGTACAAGAAAGCGCTGCCTTCCCATCCGGCTAAATAAACACGAAGTGGTCAAACGCAGAGAGTGCCTATTCAGACGATGACCTGTGGCAAGCCCTTTCGCAGCATGCTGCCGGACGGTCAAACTGATTCTGCTCTTGACATTTCGATGTAGCTCTGCTGTGAGCAGAGCACCCAAAAATACAGGTCACTCGCAAAAGTTCCCCTCCACGGAAATCTTTAGTAAAAGGCGAAAGATTTATGCGACAATGAAGAGAAACTCGAGCTGTGTCTCCAAACCCTCGGGCCTGTGCGCTGCCTCTGTTAAACTACTACGCTCGCCAAGGGTCATCAAGGGTGACAATGCCTGCCCACATGTGTTTCGTCAGCACCCCCCCCCCCCTACTCCAAAAGGGAGGAGTAAAACTCAAAAAAGTCCCCTCGGTCCACCAATAACCAAAAGCCCAATCAAGGCAATCTCTTTCTCAAGCCTCTATCTGAAAAGTTGGATAAAATCTTATTTGAAAAAAAAAGTCTTTTAAAGAAATCCCTTATTCCGAGGTCACCGTAGCCACCAGATCCAGTCTGTATCCGCTTCAGTCACCCGGATCCAGTCCGTATCCAGAGAAGATGGTGGATCAACACCTAGAAAGGACCTCTATGGCCCAGAAACACAGCGGAGACCGTGACAACTAGATGAGCCGCAGATACAAATCCCCTGTAAAGACCACCTGGACAAGACCACAGGAAACAGATGATTCTTCTGCACAGTCTGACATTCCTGCAGCCTGGAGCTGATCTACCTGTTTCGTCTGACAATGGGAGAACTGTCTCCCCGACTGAGCCTGGTTTCTCACCGGGTTTTTTCTCCATCCTTTCACCGATCGAGTTTTGGTTTCTTGCCTCTGTCGCTTCTGGCAGGCGGAGCTGGGGACACTTCATGTACAGCGATATCGTTGACTTGATTGCAAATTATTGCACAGATACTATTTAAACTGAACTTAGCTGAATGATGTCATCAAAGAGTTCAATAACGAAATGCCTTTAACTGTCATTTTGCTTTTTGACGCACTGTGTTCCTAATTAATGTTGTTCAGTTGCATTGACGCAATACTTTTTGTTTAAAGCGCAATTTAAAAAAAAAAAAAAAAAAAAAAAGAGTCCAAACAATGACCCCTGCTACGGGTAGTGTTCCAAGTGTTATGCGACTTCAGCTAATGATGGGTCCATCAGAAATTTTACGGTGCTAGGGCTGGGTCTGCGTCAGAAGAAGCCATGCATTGTTTAGTTATGTCAGTGCAGTGCCGTCAGTTGGGGGAGAAACGGCAGCATGCACGGCTCCTCGTTAGTATAGTGGATAGTATCTCCGCCTGTCACGCCGAAGACCGGGGTTCGATTCCCCGACGGGGAGAGCTGGTTCTTTTCGTCTTCAGAATGATCCATCCAAAATGTTTGGTTGGAGTCGCAGGTCACAGAAGGAGTTCTGCTTCGACGTCAGCCCGAGCCAAAGGACATGCGTTGGCCGGGAATCGAACCCGGGTCAACTGCTTGGAAGGCAGCTATGCTCACCACTATAACACCAACGCAGGCGGAAGTCAGTAGCTTTATTGACGCACTGTGTTCCTAATAAATGTTGTTCAGTTGCATTGACACAATACTTTTTGTTTAAAGCGCAATTAAAAAAAAAAAAAAAAAGAGTCCAAACAATGACCCCTGCTACGGGTAGTGTTGCAAGTGTTATGCGACTTCAGCTAATGATGGGTCCATCCGAAATTATTCCATCCAAAAGTTTTGGGTGGAGGCACAGGTCACAGAGGGAGTTCTGCTTCGACGTCAGCCCGAGCCAAAGGACATGCGTTGGCCGGGAATCGAATCCGGGTCAACTGGGTCAATTTTTGGGTGCTCTGCTCACAGCAGAGCTACATCGAAATGTCAAGAGCAGAATCAGTTTGACCGTCCGGCAGCATGCTGCGAAAGGGCTTGCCACAGGTCATCGTCTGAATAGGCACTCTCTGCGTTTGACCACTTCGTGTTTATTTAGCCGGATGGGAAGGCAGCGCTTTCTTGTACGTGACGGGATGCAAATTCTTGAAGGCTCTCTTTAGTGACGGGTCCAAACAAAGATCTCATCTGCTCCTCTAGCCCTATCGGCGACTCGTGCACTTCGAGCCTTCTTAGTGACGGCGCAAGTTGCTGACTGCTGACTGCGTTGGTGGTGTAGTGGTGAGCATAGCTGCCTTCCAAGCAGTTGACCCGGATTCGATTCCCGGCCAACGCATGTCCTTTGGCTCGGGCTGACGTCGAAGCAGAACTCCCTCTGTGACCTGTGCCTCCACCCAAAACTTTTGGATGTAATAATTTCGGATGGACCCATCATTAGCTGAAGTCGCATAACACTTGCAACACTACCCGTAGCAGGGGTCATTGTTTGGACTCTTTTTTTTTTTTTAATTGCGCTTTAAACAAAAAGTATTGTGTCAATGCAACTGAACAACATTTATTAGGAACACAGTGCGTCAAAAAGCAAAATGACAGTTAAAGGCATTTCGTTATTGAACTCTTTGATGACATCATTCAGCTAAGTTCAGTTTAAATAGTATCTGTGCAATAATTTGCAATCAAGTCAACGATATCGCTGTACATGAAGTGTCCCCAGCTCCGCCTGCCAGAAGCGACAGAGGCAAGAAACCAAAACTCGATCGGTGAAAGGATGGAGAAAAAACCCGGTGAGAAACCAGGCTCAGTCGGGGAGACAGTTCTCCCATTGTCAGACGAAACAGGTAGATCAGCTCCAGGCTGCAGGAATGTCAGACTGTGCAGAAGAATCATCTGTTTCCTGTGGTCTTGTCCAGGTGGTCTTTACAGGGGATTTGTATCTGCGGCTCATCTAGTTGTCACGGTCTCCGCTGTGTTTCTGGGCCATAGAGGTCCTTTCTAGGTGTTGATCCACCATCTTCTCTGGATACGGACTGGATCCGGGTGACTGAAGCGGATACAGACTGGATCTGGTGGCTACGGTGACCTCGGAATAAGGGATTTCTTTAAAAGACTTTTTTTTTCATATAAGATTTTATCCAACTTTTCAGATAGAGGCATGAGAAAGAGATTGCCTTGATTGGGCTTTTGGTTATTATAGGCACTCTCTGCGTTTGACCACTTCGTGTTTATTTAGCCGGATGGGAAGGCAGCGCTTTCTTGTACGTGACGGGATGCAAATTCTTGAAGGCTCTCTTTAGTGACGGGTCCAAACAAAGATCTCATCTGCTCCTCTAGCCCTATCGGCGACTCGTGCACTTCGAGCCTTCTTAGTGACGGCGCAAGTTGCTGACTGCTGACTGCGTTGGTGGTATAGTGGTGAGCATAGCTGCCTTCCAAGCAGTTGACCCGGATTCGATTCCCGGCCAACGCATGTCCTTTGGCTCGGGCTGACGTCGAAGCAGAACTCCCTCTGTGACCTGTGCCTCCACCCAAAACTTTTGGATGGAATAATTTCGGATGGACCCATCATTAGCTGAAGTCGCATAACACTTGCAACACTACCCGTAGCAGGGGTCATTGTTTGGACTCTTTTTTTTTTTTTTTTTTTTTTTTTTATTGCGCTTTAAACAAAAAGTATTGTGTCAATGCAACTGAACAACATTTATTAGGAACAGAGTGCGTCAATAAAGCTACTGACTTCCGCCTGTGTTGGTGGTATAGTGGTGAGCATAGCTGCCTTCCAAGCAGTTGATCCGGGTTCGATTCCCGGCCAACGCATGTCCTTTGGCTCGGGCTGACGTCGAAGCAGAACTCCTTCTGTGACCTGCGACTCCAACCAAACATTTTGGATGGATCATTCGGAAGACGAAAAGAACCAGCTCTCCCCGTCGGGGAATCGAACCCCGGTCTTCCGCGTGACAGGCGGAGATACTGTCCACTATACTAACGAGGAGCCGTGCATGCTGCCCTTTCTCCCCCAACTGACGGCACTGCAATGACATAACTAAACAATGCATGGCTTCTTCTGACGCAGACCCAGCCCTAGCACCGTAAAATTTCTGATGGACCCATCATTAGCTGAAGTCGCATAACACTTGGAACACTACCCGTAGCAGGGGTCATTGTTTGGACTCTTTTTTTTTTTTTTTTTTTTTTTTTTTAAATTGCGCTTTAAACAAAAAGTATTGCGTCAATGCAACTGAACAACATTAATTAGGAACACAGTGCGTCAAAAAGCAAAATGACAGTTAAAGGCATTTCGTTATTGAACTCTTTGATGACATCATTCAGCTAAGTTCAGTTTAAATAGTATCTGTGCAATAATTTGCAATCAAGTCAACGATATCGCTGTACATGAAGTGTCCCCAGCTCCGCCTGCCAGAAGCGACAGAGGGAAGAAACCAAAACTCGATCGGTGAAAGGATGGAGAAAAAACCCGGTGAGAAACCAGGCTCAGTCGGGGAGACAGTTCTCCCCTTGTCAGACGAAACCAGTAGATCAGCTCCAGGCTGCAGGAATGTCAGACTGTGCAGAAGAATCATCTGTTTCCTGTGGTCTTGTCCAGGTGGTCTTTACAGGGGATTTGTATCTGCGGCTCATCTAGTTGTCACGGTCTCCGCTGTGTTTCTGGGCCATAGAGGTCCTTTCTAGGTGTTGATCCACCATCTTCTCTGGATACGGACTGGATCCGGGTGACTGAAGCGGATACAGACTGGATCTGGTGGCTACGGTGACCTCGGAATAAGGGATTTCTTTAAAAGACTTTTTTTTTCATATAAGATTTTATCCAACTTTTCAGATAGAGGCATGAGAAAGAGATTGCCTTGATTGGGCTTTTGGTTATTGGTGGACAGAGGGGACTTTTTTGAGTTTTACTCCTCCCTTTTGGAGTAGGGGGGGGGGTGCTGACGAAACACATGTGGGCAGGCATTGTCACCCTTGATGACCCTTGGCGAGCGTAGTAGTTTAACAGAGGCAGGGCACAGGCCCGAGGGTTTGGAGACACAGC
>NC_068414.1:1317291-1357423 GCF_023724105.1 Carassius gibelio | reverse complement strand
GCTATGCTCACCACTATACCACCAACGCAGTCATCAGTCAGCAACTTGCGCCGTCACTAAGAAGGCTCGAAGTGCACGAGTCGCCGATAGGGCTAGAGGAGCAGATGAGATCTTTGTTTGGACCCGTCACTAAAGAGAGCCTTCAAGAATTTGCATCCCGTCACGTACCAAAAAGCGCTGCCTTCCCATCCGGCTAAATAAACACGAAGTGGTCAAATGCAGAGAGTGCCTATTCAGACGATGACCAGTGGCAAGCCCTCTCGCAGCATGCTGCCGGACGGTCAAACTGATTCTGCTCTTGACATTTCGATGTAGCTCTGCTGTGAGCAGAGCACCCAAAAATACAGGTCACTCGCAAAAGTTCCCCTCCACGGAAATCTTTAGTAAAAGGCGAAAGATTTATGCGACAATGAAGAGAAACTCGAGCTGTGTCTCCAAACCCTCGGGCCTGTGCGCTGCCTCTGTTAAACTACTACGCTCGCCAAGGGTCATCAAGGGTGACAATGCCTGCCCACATGTGTTTCGTCAGCACCCCCGCCCCCCCTATTCCAAAAGGGAGGAGTAAAACTCAAAAAAGTCCACTCGGTCCACCAATAACCAAAAGCCCAATCAAGGCAATCTCTTTCTCATGCCTCTATCTGAAAAGTTGGATAAAATCTTATATGAAAAAAAAAGTCTTTTAAAGAAATCCCTTATTCCGAGGTCACCGTAGCCACCAGATCCAGTCTGTATCCGCTTCAGTCACCCGGATCCAGTCCGTATCCAGAGAAGATGGTGGATCAACACCTAGAAAGGACCTCTATGGCCCAGAAACACAGCGGAGACCGTGACAACTAGATGAGCCGCAGATACAAATCCCTTGTAAAGACCACCTGGACAAGACCACAGGAAACAGATGATTCTTCTGCACAGTCTGACATTCCTGCAGCCTGGAGCTGATCTACTGGTTTCGTCTGACAAGGGGAGAACTGTCTCCCCGACTGAGCCTGGTTTCTCACCCGGTTTTTTCTCCATCCTTTCACCGATCGAGTTTTGGTTTCTTGCCTCTGTCGCTTCTGGCAGGCGGAGCTGGGGACACTTCATGTACAGCGATATCGTTGACTTGATTGCAAATTATTGCACAGATACTATTTAAACTGAACTTAGCTGAATGATGTCATCAAAGAGTTCAATAACGAAATGCCTTTAACTGTCATTTTGCTTTTTGACGCACTGTGTTCCTAATTAATGTTGTTCAGTTGCATTGACGCAATACTTTTTGTTTAAAGCGCAATTTAAAAAAAAAAAAAAAAAAAAAGAGTCCAAACAATGACCCCTGCTACGGGTAGTGTTCCAAGTGTTATGCGACTTCAGCTAATGATGGGTCCATCAGAAATTTTACGGTGCTAGGGCTGGGTCTGCGTCAGAAGAAGCCATGCATTGTTTAGTTATGTCAGTGCAGTGCCGTCAGTTGGGGGAGAAACGGCAGCATGCACGGCTCCTCGTTAGTATAGTGGACAGTATCTCCGCCTGTCACGCGGAAGACCGGGGTTCGATTCCCCGACGGGGAGAGCTGGTTCTTTTCGTCTTCCGAATGATCCATCCAAAATGTTTGGTTGGAGTCGCAGGTCACAGAAGGAGTTCTGCTTCGACGTCAGCCCGAGCCAAAGGACATGCGTTGGCCGGGAATCGAACCCGGGTCAACTGCTTGGAAGGCAGCTATGCTCACCACTATACCACCAACGCAGGCGGAAGTCAGTAGCTTTATTGACGCACTGTGTTCCTAATAAATGTTGTTCAGTTGCATTGACACAATACTTTTTGTTTAAAGCGCAATTAAAAAAAAAAAAAAAAAAAAAAAGAGTCCAAACAATGACCCCTGCTACCGGTAGTGTTGCAAGTGTTATGCGACTTCAGCTAATGATGGGTCCATCCGAAATTATTCCATCCAAAAGTTTTGGGTGGAGGCACAGGTCACAGAGGGAGTTCTGCTTCGACGTCAGCCCGAGCCAAAGGATATGCGTTGGCCGGGAATCGAATCCGGGTCAACTGCTTGGAAGGCAGCTATGCTCACCACTATACCACCAACGCAGTCAGCAGTCAGCAACTTGCGCCGTCACTAAGAAGGCTCGAAGTGCACGAGTCGCCGATAGGGCTAGAGGAGCAGATGAGATCTTTGTTTGGACCCGTCACTAAAGAGAGCCTTCAAGAATTTGCATCCCGTCACGTACAAAAAAGCGCTGCCTTCCCATCCGGCTAAATAAACACGAAGTGGTCAAACGCAGAGAGTGCCTATTCAGACGATGACCAGTGGCAAGCCCTCTCGCAGCATGCTGCCGGACGGTCAAACTGATTCTGCTCTTGACATTTCGATGTAGCTCTGCTGTGAGCAGAGCACCCAAAAATACAGGTCACTCGCAAAAGTTCCCCTCCACGGAAATCTTTAGTAAAAGGCGAAAGATTTATGCGACAATGAAGAGAAACTCGAGCTGTGTCTCCAAACCCTCGGGCCTGTGCGCTGCCTCTGTTAAACTACTACGCTCGCCAAGGGTCATCAAGGGTGACAATGCCTGCCCACATGTGTTTCGTCAGCACCCCCCCCCCCCCCCCCCCCCATTCCAAAAGGGAGGAGTAAAACTCAAAAAAGTCCCCTCGGTCCACCAATAACCAAAAGCCCAATCAAGGCAATCTCTTTCTCATGCCTCTATCTGAAAAGTTGGATAAAATCTTATATGAAAAAAAAAGTCTTTTAAAGAAATCCCTTATTCCGAGGTCACCGTAGCCACCAGATCCAGTCTGTATCCGCTTCAGTCACCCGGATCCAGTCCGTATCCAGAGAAGATGGTGGATCAACACCTAGAAAGGACCTCTATGGCCCAGAAACACAGCGGAGACCGTGACAACTAGATGAGCCGCAGATACAAATCCCCTGTAAAGACCACCTGGACAAGACCACAGGAAACAGATGATTCTTCTGCACAGTCTGACATTCCTGCAGCCTGGAGCTGATCTACCTGTTTCGTCTGACAATGGGAGAACTGTCTCCCCGACTGAGCCTGGTTTCTCACCGGGTTTTTTCTCCATCCTTTCACCGATCGAGTTTTGGTTTCTTGCCTCTGTCGCTTCTGGCAGGCGGAGCTGGGGACACTTCATGTACAGCGATATCGTTGACTTGATTGCAAATTATTGCACAGATACTATTTAAACTGAACTTAGCTGAATGATGTCATCAAAGAGTTCAATAACGAAATGCCTTTAACTGTCATTTTGCTTTTTGACGCACTGTGTTCTTAATTAATGTTGTTCAGTTGCATTGACGCAATACTTTTTGTTTAAAGCGCAATTTAAAAAAAAAAAAAAAAAAAAAAAGAGTCCAAACAATGACCCCTGCTACGGGTAGTGTTCCAAGTGTTATGCGACTTCAGCTAATGATGGGTCCATCAGAAATTTTACGGTGCTAGGGCTGGGTCTGCGTCAGAAGAAGCCATGCATTGTTTAGTTATGTCAGTGCAGTGCCGTCAGTTGGGGGAGAAACGGCAGCATGCACGGCTCCTCATTAGTATAGTGGACAGTATCTCCGCCTGTCACGCGGAAGACCGGGGTTCGATTCCCAGACGGGGAGAGCTGGTTCTTTTCGTCTTCAGAATGATCCATCCAAAATGTTTGGTTGGAGTCGCAGGTCACAGAAGGAGTTCTGCTTCGACGTCAGCCCGAGCCAAAGGACATGCGTTGGCCGGGAATCGAACCCGGGTCAACTGCTTGGAAGGCAGCTATGCTCACCACTATAACACCAACGCAGGCGGAAGTCAGTAGCTTTATTGACGCACTGTGTTCCTAATAAATGTTGTTCAGTTGCATTGACACAATACTTTTTGTTTAAAGCGCAATTAAAAAAAAAAAAAAAAAGAGTCCAAACAATGACCCCTGCTACGGGTAGTGTTGCAAGTGTTATGCGACTTCAGCTAATGATGGGTCCATCCGAAATTATTCCATCCAAAAGTTTTGGGTGGAGGCACAGGTCACAGAGGGAGTTCTGCTTCGACGTCAGCCCGAGCCAAAGGACATGCGTTGGCCGGGTATTGAATCCGGGTCAACTGCTTGGAAGGCAGCTATGCTCACCACTATACCACCAACGCAGTCATCAGTCAGCAACTTGCGCCGTCACTAAGAAGGCTCGAAGTGCACGAGTCGCCGATAGGGCTAGAGGAGCAGATGAGATCTTTGTTTGGACCCGTCACTAAAGAGAGCCTTCAAGAATTTGCATCCCGTCACGTACAAAAAAGCGCTGCCTTCCCATCCGGCTAAATAAACACGAAGTGGTCAAACGCACAGAGTGCCTATTCAGACGATAACCAGTGGCAAGCCCTCTCGCAGCATGCTGCCGGACAGTCAAACTGATTCTGCTCTTGACATTTCGATGTAGCTCTGCTGTGAGCAGAGCACCCAAAAATACAGGTCACTCGCAAAAGTTCCCCTCCACGGAAATCTTTAGTAAAAGGCGAAAGATTTATGCGACAATGAAGAGAAACTCGAGCTGTGTCTCCGAACCCTCGGGCCTGTGCGCTGCCTCTGTTAAACTACTACGCTCGCCAAGGGTCATCAAGGGTGACAATGCCTGCCCACATGTGTTTCGTCAGCACCCCCCCCCCCCCTATTCCAAAAGGGAGGAGTAAAACTCAAAAAAGTCCCCTCGGTCCACCAATAACCAAAAGCCCAATCAAGGCAATCTCTTTCTCATGCCTCTATCTGAAAAGTTGGATAAAATCTTATATGAAAAAAAAAGTCTTTTAAAGAAATCCCTTATTCCGAGGTCACCGTAGCCACCAGATCCAGTCTGTATCCGCTTCAGTCACCCGGATCCAGTCCGTATCCAGAGAAGATGGTGGATCAACACCTAGAAAGGACCTCTATGGCCCAGAAACACAGCGGAGACCGTGACAACTAGATGAGCCGCAGATACAAATCCCTTGTAAAGACCACCTGGACAAGACCACAGGAAACAGATGATTCTTCTGCACAGTCTGACATTCCTGCAGCCTGGAGCTGATCTACTGGTTTCGTCTGACAAGGGGAGAACTGTCTCCCCGACTGAGCCTGGTTTCTCACCGGGTTTTTTCTCCATCCTTTCACCGATCGAGTTTTGGTTTCTTCCCTCTGTCGCTTCTGGCAGGCGGAGCTGGGGACACTTCATGTACAGCGATATCGTTGACTTGATTGCAAATTATTGCACAGATACTATTTAAACTGAACTTAGCTGAATGATGTCATCAAAGAGTTCAATAACGAAATGCCTTTAACTGTCATTTTGCTTTTTGACGCACTGTGTTCCTAATTAATGTTGTTCAGTTGCATTGACGCAATACTTTCTGTTTAAAGCGCAATTTAAAAAAAAAAAAAAAAAAAAAAAAGAGTCCAAACAATGACCCCTGCTACGGGTAGTGTTCCAAGTGTTATGCGACTTCAGCTAATGATGGGTCCATCAGAAATTTTACGGTGCTAGGGCTGGGTCTGCGTCAGAAGAAGCCATGCATTGTTTAGTTATGTCAGTGCAGTGCCGTCAGTTGGGGGAGAAACGGCAGCATGCACGGCTCCTCATTAGTATAGTGGACAGTATCTCCGCCTGTCACGCGGAAGACCGGGGTTCGATTCCCAGACGGGGAGAGCTGGTTCTTTTCGTCTTCAGAATGATCCATCCAAAATGTTTGGTTGGAGTCGCAGGTCACAGAAGGAGTTCTGCTTCGACGTCAGCCCGAGCCAAAGGACATGCGTTGGCCGGGAATCGAACCCGGGTCAACTGCTTGGAAGGCAGCTATGCTCACCACTATAACACCAACGCAGGCGGAAGTCAGTAGCTTTATTGACGCACTGTGTTCCTAATAAATGTTGTTCAGTTGCATTGACACAATACTTTTTGTTTAAAGCGCAATTAAAAAAAAAAAAAAAAAAGAGTCCAAACAATGACCCCTGCTACGGGTAGTGTTGCAAGTGTTATGCGACTTCAGCTAATGATGGGTCCATCCGAAATTATTCCATCCAAAAGTTTTGGGTGGAGGCACAGGTCACAGAGGGAGTTCTGCTTCGACGTCAGCCCGAGCCAAAGGACATGCGTTGGCCGGGTATTGAATCCGGGTCAACTGCTTGGAAGGCAGCTATGCTCACCACTATACCACCAACGCAGTCATCAGTCAGCAACTTGCGCCGTCACTAAGAAGGCTCGAAGTGCACGAGTCGCCGATAGGGCTAGAGGAGCAGATGAGATCTTTGTTTGGACCCGTCACTAAAGAGAGCCTTCAAGAATTTGCATCCCGTCACGTACAAAAAAGCGCTGCCTTCCCATCCGGCTAAATAAACACGAAGTGGTCAAACGCACAGAGTGCCTATTCAGACGATAACCAGTGGCAAGCCCTCTCGCAGCATGCTGCCGGACAGTCAAACTGATTCTGCTCTTGACATTTCGATGTAGCTCTGCTGTGAGCAGAGCACCCAAAAATACAGGTCACTCGCAAAAGTTCCCCTCCACGGAAATCTTTAGTAAAAGGCGAAAGATTTATGCGACAATGAAGAGAAACTCGAGCTGTGTCTCCGAACCCTCGGGCCTGTGCGCTGCCTCTGTTAAACTACTACGCTCGCCAAGGGTCATCAAGGGTGACAATGCCTGCCCACATGTGTTTCGTCAGCACCCCCCCCCCCCCTATTCCAAAAGGGAGGAGTAAAACTCAAAAAAGTCCCCTCGGTCCACCAATAACCAAAAGCCCAATCAAGGCAATCTCTTTCTCATGCCTCTATCTGAAAAGTTGGATAAAATCTTATATGAAAAAAAAAGTCTTTTAAAGAAATCCCTTATTCCGAGGTCACCGTAGCCACCAGATCCAGTCTGTATCCGCTTCAGTCACCCGGATCCAGTCCGTATCCAGAGAAGATGGTGGATCAACACCTAGAAAGGACCTCTATGGCCCAGAAACACAGCGGAGACCGTGACAACTAGATGAGCCGCAGATACAAATCCCCTGTAAAGACCACCTGGACAAGACCACAGGAAACAGATGATTCTTCTGCACAGTCTGACATTCCTGCAGCCTGGAGCTGATCTACCTGTTTCGTCTGACAATGGGAGAACTGTCTCCCCGACTGAGCCTGGTTTCTCACCGGGTTTTTTCTCCATCCTTTCACCGATCGAGTTTTGGTTTCTTGCCTCTGTCGCTTCTGGCAGGCGGAGCTGGGGACACTTCATGTACAGCGATATCGTTGACTTGATTGCAAATTATTGCACAGATACTATTTAAACTGAACTTAGCTGAATGATGTCATCAAAGAGTTCAATAACGAAATGCCTTTAACTGTCATTTTGCTTTTTGACGCACTGTGTTCCTAATTAATGTTGTTCAGTTGCATTGAAGCAATACTTTTTGTTTAAAGCGCAATTTAAAAAAAAAAAAAAAAAAAAAAAAGAGTCCAAACAATGACCCCTGCTACGGGTAGTGTTCCAAGTGTTATGCGACTTCAGCTAATGATGGGTCCATCAGAAATTTTACGGTGCTAGGGCTGGGTCTGCGTCAGAAGAAGCCATGCATTGTTTAGTTATGTCATTGCAGTGCCGTCAGTTGTGGGAGAAACGGCAGCATGCACGGCTCCTCGTTAGTATAGTGGACAGTATCTCCGCCTGTCACGAGGAAGACCGGGGTTCGATTCCCCGACGGGGAGAGCTGGTTCTTTTCGTCTTCCGAATGATCCATCCAAAATGTTTGGTTGGAGTCGCAGGTCACAGAAGGAGTTCTGCTTCGACGTCAGCCCGAGCCAAAGGACATGCGTTGGCCGGGAATCGAACCCGGGTCAACTGCTTGGAAGGCAGCTATGCTCACCACTATACCACCAACACAGGCGGAAGTCAGTAGCTTTATTGACGCACTGTGTTCCTAATAAATGTTGTTCAGTTGCATTGACACAATACTTTTTGTTTAAAGCGCAATTAAAAAAAAAAAAAAAAAAAAAAGACTCCAAACAATGACCCCTGCTACGGGTAGTGTTGCAAGTGTTATGCGACTTCAGCTAATGATGGGTCCATCCGAAATTATTCCATCCAAAAGTTTTGGGTGGAGGCACAGGTCACAGAGGGAGTTCTGCTTCGACGTCAGCCCGAGCCAAAGGACATGCGTTGGCCGGGAATCGAATCCGGGTCAACTGCTTGGAAGGCAGCTATGCTCACCACTATACCACCAACGCAGTCAGCAGTCAGCAACTTGCGCCGTCACTAAGAAGGCTCGAAGTGCACGAGTCGCCGATAGGGCTAGAGGAGCAGATGAGATCTTTGTTTGGACCCGTCACTAAAGAGAGCCTTCAAGAATTTGCATCCCGTCACGTACAAGAAAGCGCTGCCTTCCCATCCGGCTAAATAAACACGAAGTGGTCAAACGCAGAGAGTGCCTATAATAACCAAAAGCCCAATCAAGGCAATCTCTTTCTCATGCCTCTATCAGAAAAGTTGGATAAAATCTTATATGAAAAAAAAAGTCTTTTAAAGAAATCCCTTATTCCGAGGTCACCGTAGCCACCAGATCCAGTCTGTATCCGCTTCAGTCACCCGGATCCAGTCCGTATCCAGAGAAGATGGTGGATCAACACCTAGAAAGGACCTCTATGGCCCAGAAACACAGCGGAGACCGTGACAACTAGATGAGCCGCAGATACAAATCCCCTGTAAAGACCACCTGGACAAGACCACAGGAAACAGATGATTCTTCTGCACAGTCTGACATTCCTGCAGCCTGGAGCTGATCTACCTGTTTCGTCTGACAATGGGAGAACTGTCTCCCCGACTGAGCCTGGTTTCTCACCGGGTTTTTTCTCCATCCTTTCACCGATCGAGTTTTGGTTTCTTGCCTCTGTCGCTTCTGGCAGGCGGAGCTGGGGACACTTCATGTACAGCGATATCGTTGACTTGATTGCAAATTATTGCACAGATACTATTTAAACTGAACTTAGCTGAATGATGTCATCAAAGAGTTCAATAACGAAATGCCTTTAACTGTCATTTTGCTTTTTGACGCACTGTGTTCCTAATAAATGTTGTTCAGTTGCATTGACACAATACTTTTTGTTTAAAGCGCAATAAAAAAAAAAAAGAGTCCAAACAATGACCCCTGCTACGGGTAGTGTTGCAAGTGTTATGCGACTTCAGCTAATGATGGGTCCATCCGAAATTATTCCATCCAAAATTTTGGGTGGAGGCACAGGTCACAGAGGGAGTTCTGCTTCGACGTCAGCCCGAGCCAAAGGACATGCGCACTGCTCTCTCCAACTGCTTGGAAGGCAGCTATGCTCACCACTATACCACCAACGCAGTCAGCAGTCAGCAACTTGCGCCGTCACTAAGAAGGCTCGAAGTGCACGAGTCGCCGATAGGGCTAGAGGAGCAGATGAGATCTTTGTTTGGACCCGTCACTAAAGAGAGCCTTCAAGAATTTGCATCCCGTCACGTACAAGAAAGCGCTGCCTTCCCATCCGGCTAAATAAACACGAAGTGGTCAAACGCAGAGAGTGCCTATAATAACCAAAAGCCCAATCAAGGCAATCTCTTTCTCATGCCTCTATCTGAAAAGTTGGATAAAATCTTATATGAAAAAAAAGTCTTTTAAAGAAATCCCTTATTCCGAGGTCACCGTAGCCACCAGATCCAGTCTGTATCCGCTTCAGTCACCCGGATCCAGTCCGTATCCAGAGAAGATGGTGGATCAACACCTAGAAAGGACCTCTATGGCCCAGAAACACAGCGGAGACCGTGACAACTAGATGAGCCGCAGATACAAATCCCTTGTAAAGACCACCTGGACAAGACCACAGGAAACAGATGATTCTTCTGCACAGTCTGACATTCCTGCAGCCTGGAGCTGATCTACTGGTTTCGTCTGACAAGGGGAGAACTGTCTCCCCGACTGAGCCTGGTTTCTCACCCGGTTTTTTCTCCATCCTTTCACCGATCGAGTTTTGGTTTCTTGCCTCTGTCGCTTCTGGCAGGCGGAGCTGGGGACACTTCATGTACAGCGATATCGTTGACTTGATTGCAAATTATTGCACAGATACTATTTAAACTGAACTTAGCTGAATGATGTCATCAAAGAGTTCAATAACGAAATGCCTTTAACTGTCATTTTGCTTTTTGACGCACTGTGTTCCTAATTAATGTTGTTCAGTTGCATTGACGCAATACTTTTTGTTTAAAGCGCAATTTAAAAAAAAAAAAAAAAAAAAAGAGTCCAAACAATGACCCCTGCTACGGGTAGTGTTCCAAGTGTTATGCGACTTCAGCTAATGATGGGTCCATCAGAAATTTTACGGTGCTAGGGCTGGGTCTGCGTCAGAAGAAGCCATGCATTGTTTAGTTATGTCAGTGCAGTGCCGTCAGTTGGGGGAGAAACGGCAGCATGCACGGCTCCTCGTTAGTATAGTGGACAGTATCTCCGCCTGTCACGCGGAAGACCGGGGTTCGATTCCCCGACGGGGAGAGCTGGTTCTTTTCGTCTTCCGAATGATCCATCCAAAATGTTTGGTTGGAGTCGCAGGTCACAGAAGGAGTTCTGCTTCGACGTCAGCCCGAGCCAAAGGACATGCGTTGGCCGGGAATCGAACCCGGGTCAACTGCTTGGAAGGCAGCTATGCTCACCACTATACCACCAACGCAGGCGGAAGTCAGTAGCTTTATTGACGCACTGTGTTCCTAATAAATGTTGTTCAGTTGCATTGACACAATACTTTTTGTTTAAAGCGCAATTAAAAAAAAAAAAAAAAAAAAAAAGAGTCCAAACAATGACCCCTGCTACCGGTAGTGTTGCAAGTGTTATGCGACTTCAGCTAATGATGGGTCCATCCGAAATTATTCCATCCAAAAGTTTTGGGTGGAGGCACAGGTCACAGAGGGAGTTCTGCTTCGACGTCAGCCCGAGCCAAAGGATATGCGTTGGCCGGGAATCGAATCCGGGTCAACTGCTTGGAAGGCAGCTATGCTCACCACTATACCACCAACGCAGTCAGCAGTCAGCAACTTGCGCCGTCACTAAGAAGGCTCGAAGTGCACGAGTCGCCGATAGGGCTAGAGGAGCAGATGAGATCTTTGTTTGGACCCGTCACTAAAGAGAGCCTTCAAGAATTTGCATCCCGTCACGTACAAAAAAGCGCTGCCTTCCCATCCGGCTAAATAAACACGAAGTGGTCAAACGCAGAGAGTGCCTATTCAGACGATGACCAGTGGCAAGCCCTCTCGCAGCATGCTGCCGGACGGTCAAACTGATTCTGCTCTTGACATTTCGATGTAGCTCTGCTGTGAGCAGAGCACCCAAAAATACAGGTCACTCGCAAAAGTTCCCCTCCACGGAAATCTTTAGTAAAAGGCGAAAGATTTATGCGACAATGAAGAGAAACTCGAGCTGTGTCTCCAAACCCTCGGGCCTGTGCGCTGCCTCTGTTAAACTACTACGCTCGCCAAGGGTCATCAAGGGTGACAATGCCTGCCCACATGTGTTTCGTCAGCACCCCTCTCCCCCCCCCCCATTCCAAAAGGGAGGAGTAAAACTCAAAAAAGTCCCCTCGGTCCACCAATAACCAAAAGCCCAATCAAGGCAATCTCTTTCTCATGCCTCTATCTGAAAAGTTGGATAAAATCTTATATGAAAAAAAAAGTCTTTTAAAGAAATCCCTTATTCCGAGGTCACCGTAGCCACCAGATCCAGTCTGTATCCGCTTCAGTCACCCGGATCCAGTCCGTATCCAGAGAAGATGGTGGATCAACACCTAGAAAGGACCTCTATGGCCCAGAAACACAGCGGAGACCGTGACAACTAGATGAGCCGCAGATACAAATCCCTTGTAAAGACCACCTGGACAAGACCACAGGAAACAGATGATTCTTCTGCACAGTCTGACATTCCTGCAGCCTGGAGCTGATCTACTGGTTTCGTCTGACAAGGGGAGAACTGTCTCCCCGACTGAGCCTGGTTTCTCACCGGGTTTTTTCTCCATCCTTTCACCGATCGAGTTTTGGTTTCTTCCCTCTGTCGCTTCTGGCAGGCGGAGCTGGGGACACTTCATGTACAGCGATATCGTTGACTTGATTGCAAATTATTGCACAGATACTATTTAAACTGAACTTAGCTGAATGATGTCATCAAAGAGTTCAATAACGAAATGCCTTTAACTGTCATTTTGCTTTTTGACGCACTGTGTTCCTAATTAATGTTGTTCAGTTGCATTGACGCAATACTTTCTGTTTAAAGCGCAATTTAAAAAAAAAAAAAAAAAAAAAAAAGAGTCCAAACAATGACCCCTGCTACGGGTAGTGTTCCAAGTGTTATGCGACTTCAGCTAATGATGGGTCCATCAGAAATTTTACGGTGCTAGGGCTGGGTCTGCGTCAGAAGAAGCCATGCATTGTTTAGTTATGTCAGTGCAGTGCCGTCAGTTGGGGGAGAAACGGCAGCATGCACGGCTCCTCGTTAGTATAGTGGACAGTATCTCCGCCTGTCACGCGGAAGACCGGGGTTCGATTCCCCGACGGGGAGAGCTGGTTCTTTTCGTCTTCCGAATGATCCATCCAAAATGTTTGGTTGGAGTCGCAGGTCACAGAAGGAGTTCTGCTTCGACGTCAGCCCGAGCCAAAGGACATGCGTTGGCCGGGAATCGAACCCGGGTCAACTGCTTGGAAGGCAGCTATGCTCACCACTATACCACCAACGCAGGCGGAAGTCAGTAGCTTTATTGACGCACTGTGTTCCTAATAAATGTTGTTCAGTTGCATTGACACAATACTTTTTGTTTAAAGCGCAATTAAAAAAAAAAAAAAAAAAAAAAAAAGAGTCCAAACAATGACCCCTGCTACCGGTAGTGTTGCAAGTGTTATGCGACTTCAGCTAATGATGGGTCCATCCGAAATTATTCCATCCAAAAGTTTTGGGTGGAGGCACAGGTCACAGAGGGAGTTCTGCTTCGACGTCAGCCCGAGCCAAAGGACATGCGTTGGCCGGGTATCGAATCCGGGTCAACTGCTTGGAAGGCAGCTATGCTCACCACTATACCACCAACGCAGTCATCAGTCAGCAACTTGCGCCGTCACTAAGAAGGCTCGAAGTGCACGAGTCGCCGATAGGGCTAGAGGAGCAGATGAGATCTTTGTTTGGACCCGTCACTAAAGAGAGCCTTCAAGAATTTGCATCCCGTCACGTACCAAAAAGCGCTGCCTTCCCATCCGGCTAAATAAACACGAAGTGGTCAAATGCAGAGAGTGCCTATTCAGACGATGACCAGTGGCAAGCCCTCTCGCAGCATGCTGCCGGACGGTCAAACTGATTCTGCTCTTGACATTTCGATGTAGCTCTGCTGTGAGCAGAGCACCCAAAAATACAGGTCACTCGCAAAAGTTCCCCTCCACGGAAATCTTTAGTAAAAGGCGAAAGATTTATGCGACAATGAAGAGAAACTCGAGCTGTGTCTCCAAACCCTCGGGCCTGTGCGCTGCCTCTGTTAAACTACTACGCTCGCCAAGGGTCATCAAGGGTGACAATGCCTGCCCACATGTGTTTCGTCAGCACCCCCGCCCCCCCTATTCCAAAAGGGAGGAGTAAAACTCAAAAAAGTCCCCTCGGTCCACCAATAACCAAAAGCCCAATCAAGGCAATCTCTTTCTCATGCCTCTATCTGAAAAGTTGGATAAAATCTTATATGAAAAAAAAAGTCTTTTAAAGAAATCCCTTATTCCGAGGTCACCGTAGCCACCAGATCCAGTCTGTATCCGCTTCAGTCACCCGGATCCAGTCCGTATCCAGAGAAGATGGTGGATCAACACCTAGAAAGGACCTCTATGGCCCAGAAACACAGCGGAGACCGTGACAACTAGATGAGCCGCAGATACAAATCCCCTGTAAAGACCACCTGGACAAGACCACAGGAAACAGATGATTCTTCTGCACAGTCTGACATTCCTGCAGCCTGGAGCTGATCTACCTGTTTCGTCTGACAATGGGAGAACTGTCTCCCCGACTGAGCCTGGTTTCTCACCGGGTTTTTTCTCCATCCTTTCACCGATCGAGTTTTGGTTTCTTGCCTCTGTCGCTTCTGGCAGGCGGAGCTGGGGACACTTCATGTACAGCGATATCGTTGACTTGATTGCAAATTATTGCACAGATACTATTTAAACTGAACTTAGCTGAATGATGTCATCAAAGAGTTCAATAACGAAATGCCTTTAACTGTCATTTTGCTTTTTGACGCACTGTGTTCTTAATTAATGTTGTTCAGTTGCATTGACGCAATACTTTTTGTTTAAAGCGCAATTTAAAAAAAAAAAAAAAAAAAAAAAGAGTCCAAACAATGACCCCTGCTACGGGTAGTGTTCCAAGTGTTATGCGACTTCAGCTAATGATGGGTCCATCAGAAATTTTACGGTGCTAGGGCTGGGTCTGCGTCAGAAGAAGCCATGCATTGTTTAGTTATGTCAGTGCAGTGCCGTCAGTTGGGGGAGAAACGGCAGCATGCACGGCTCCTCATTAGTATAGTGGACAGTATCTCCGCCTGTCACGCGGAAGTCCGGGGTTCGATTCCCAGACGGGGAGAGCTGGTTCTTTTCGTCTTCAGAATGATCCATCCAAAATGTTTGGTTGGAGTCGCAGGTCACAGAAGGAGTTCTGCTTCGACGTCAGCCCGAGCCAAAGGACATGCGTTGGCCGGGAATCGAACCCGGGTCAACTGCTTGGAAGGCAGCTATGCTCACCACTATAACACCAACGCAGGCGGAAGTCAGTAGCTTTATTGACGCACTGTGTTCCTAATAAATGTTGTTCAGTTGCATTGACACAATACTTTTTGTTTAAAGCGCAATTAAAAAAAAAAAAAAAAAAGAGTCCAAACAATGACCCCTGCTACGGGTAGTGTTGCAAGTGTTATGCGACTTCAGCTAATGATGGGTCCATCCGAAATTATTCCATCCAAAAGTTTTGGGTGGAGGCACAGGTCACAGAGGGAGTTCTGCTTCGACATCAGCCCGAGCCAAAGGACATGCGTTGGCCGGGTATTGAATCCGGGTCAACTGCTTGGAAGGCAGCTATGCTCACCACTATACCACCAACGCAGTCATCAGTCAGCAACTTGCGCCGTCACTAAGAAGGCTCGAAGTGCACGAGTCGCCGATAGGGCTAGAGGAGCAGATGAGATCTTTGTTTGGACCCGTCACTAAAGAGAGCCTTCAAGAATTTGCATCCCGTCACGTACAAAAAAGCGCTGCCTTCCCATCCGGCTAAATAAACACGAAGTGGTCAAACGCAGAGAGTGCCTATAATAACCAAAAGCCCAATCAAGGCAATCTCTTTCTCATGCCTCTATCTGAAAAGTTGGATAAAATCTTATATGAAAAAAAAAGTCTTTTAAAGAAATCCCTTATTCCGAGGTCACCGTAGCCACCAGATCCAGTCTGTATCCGCTTCAGTCACCCGGATCCAGTCCGTATCCAGAGAAGATGGTGGATCAACACCTAGAAAGGACCTCTATGGCCCAGAAACACAGCGGAGACCGTGACAACTAGATGAGCCGCAGATACAAATCCCCTGTAAAGACCACCTGGACAAGACCACAGGAAACAGATGATTCTTCTGCACAGTCTGACAATCCTGCAGCCTGGAGCTGATCTACCTGTTTCGTCTGACAATGGGAGAACTGTCTCCCCGACTGAGCCTGGTTTCTCACCGGGTTTTTTCTCCATCCTTTCACCGATCGAGTTTTGGTTTCTTGCCTCTGTCGCTTCTGGCAGGCGGAGCTGGGGACACTTCATGTACAGCGATTTCGTTGACTTGATTGCAAATTATTGCACAGATACTATTTAAACTGAACTTAGCTGAATGATGTCATCAAAGAGTTCAATAACGAAATGCCTTTAACTGTCATTTTGCTTTTTGACGCACTGTGTTCCTAATAAATGTTGTTCAGTTGCATTGACACAATACTTTTTGTTTAAAGCGCAATAAAAAAAAAAAAAAGAGTCCAAACAATGACCCCTGCTACGGGTAGTGTTGCAAGTGTTATGCGACTTCAGCTAATGATGGGTCCATCCGAAATTATTCCATCCAAAAGTTTTGGGTGGAGGCACAGGTCACAGAGGGAGTTCTGCTTCGACGTCAGCCCGAGCCAAAGGACATGCGTTGGCCGGGTATCGAATCCGGGTCAACTGCTTGGAAGGCAGCTATGCTCACCACTATACCACCAACGCAGTCATCAGTCAGCAACTTGCGCCGTCACTAAGAAGGCTCGAAGTGCACGAGTCGCCGATAGGGCTAGAGGAGCAGATGAGATCTTTGTTTGGACCCGTCACTAAAGAGAGCCTTCAAGAATTTGCATCCCGTCACGTACAAAAAAGCGCTGCCTTCCCATCCGGCTAAATAAACACGAAGTGGTCAAACGCAGAGAGTGCCTATTCAGACGATGACCAGTGGCAAGCCCTCTCGCAGCATGCTGCCGGACGGTCAAACTGATTCTGCTCTTGACATTTCGATGTAGCTCTGCTGTGAGCAGAGCACCCAAAAATACAGGTCACTCGCAAAAGTTCCCCTCCACGGAAATCTTTAGTAAAAGGCGAAAGATTTATGCGACAATGAAGAGAAACTCGAGCTGTGTCTCCAAACCCTCGGGCCTGTGCGCTGCCTCTGTTAAACTACTACGCTCGCCAAGGGTCATCAAGGGTGACAATGCCTGCCCACATGTGTTTCGTCAGCACCCCCCCCCCCCCCCTATTCCAAAAGGGAGGAGTAAAACTCAAAAAAGTCCCCTCGGTCCACCAATAACCAAAAGCCCAATCAAGGCAATCTCTTTCTCATGCCTCTATCTGAAAAGTTGGATAAAATCTTATATGAAAAAAAAAGTCTTTTAAAGAAATCCCTTATTCCGAGGTCACCGTAGCCACCAGATCCAGTCTGTATCCGCTTCAGTCACCCGGATCCAGTCCGTATCCAGAGAAGATGGTGGATCAACACCTAGAAAGGACCTCTATGGCCCAGAAACACAGCGGAGACCGTGACAACTAGATGAGCCGCATATACAAATCCCCTGTAAAGACCACCTGGACAAGACCACAGGAAACAGATGATTCTTCTGCACAGTCTGACATTCCTGCAGCCTGGAGCTGATCTACCTGTTTCGTCTGACAATGGGAGAACTGTCTCCCCGACTGAGCCTGGTTTCTCACCGGGTTTTTTCTCCATCCTTTCACCGATCGAGTTTTGGTTTCTTGCCTCTGTCGCTTCTGGCAGGCGGAGCTGGGGACACTTCATGTACAGCGATATCGTTGACTTGATTGCAAATTATTGCACAGATACTATTTAAACTGAACTTAGCTGAATGATGTCATCAAAGAGTTCAATAACGAAATGCCTTTAACTGTCATTTTGCTTTTTGACGCACTGTGTTCCTAATTAATGTTGTTCAGTTGCATTGAAGCAATACTTTTTGTTTAAAGCGCAATTTAAAAAAAAAAAAAAAAAAAAAAGAGTCCAAACAATGACCCCTGCTACGGGTAGTGTTCCAAGTGTTATGCGACTTCAGCTAATGATGGGTCCATCAGAAATTTTACGGTGCTAGGGCTGGGTCTGCGTCAGAAGAAGCCATGCATTGTTTAGTTATGTCATTGCAGTGCCGTCAGTTGTGGGAGAAACGGCAGCATGCACGGCTCCTCGTTAGTATAGTGGACAGTATCTCCGCCTGTCACGAGGAAGACCGGGGTTCGATTCCCCGACGGGGAGAGCTGGTTCTTTTCGTCTTCCGAATGATCCATCCAAAATGTTTGGTTGGAGTCGCAGGTCACAGAAGGAGTTCTGCTTCGACGTCAGCCCGAGCCAAAGGACATGCGTTGGCCGGGAATCGAACCCGGGTCAACTGCTTGGAAGGCAGCTATGCTCACCACTATACCACCAACACAGGCGGAAGTCAGTAGCTTTATTGACGCACTGTGTTCCTAATAAATGTTGTTCAGTTGCATTGACACAATACTTTTTGTTTAAAGCGCAATTAAAAAAAAAAAAAAAAAAAAAAGACTCCAAACAATGACCCCTGCTACGGGTAGTGTTGCAAGTGTTATGCGACTTCAGCTAATGATGGGTCCATCCGAAATTATTCCATCCAAAAGTTTTGGGTGGAGGCACAGGTCACAGAGGGAGTTCTGCTTCGACGTCAGCCCGAGCCAAAGGACATGCGTTGGCCGGGAATCGAATCCGGGTCAACTGCTTGGAAGGCAGCTATGCTCACCACTATACCACCAACGCAGTCAGCAGTCAGCAACTTGCGCCGTCACTAAGAAGGCTCGAAGTGCACGAGTCGCCGATAGGGCTAGAGGAGCAGATGAGATCTTTGTTTGGACCCGTCACTAAAGAGAGCCTTCAAGAATTTGCATCCCGTCACGTACAAGAAAGCGCTGCCTTCCCATCCGGCTAAATAAACACGAAGTGGTCAAACGCAGAGAGTGCCTATAATAACCAAAAGCCCAATCAAGGCAATCTCTTTCTCATGCCTCTATCTGAAAAGTTGGATAAAATCTTATATGAAAAAAAAAGTATTTTAAAGAAATCCCTTATTCCGAGGTCACCGTAGCCACCAGATCCAGTCTGTATCCGCTTCAGTCACCCGGATCCAGTCCGTATCCAGAGAAGATGGTGGATCAACACCTAGAAAGGACCTCTATGGCCCAGAAACACAGCGGAGACCGTGACAACTAGATGAGCCGCAGATACAAATCCCCTGTAAAGACCACCTGGACAAGACCACAGGAAACAGATGATTCTTCTGCACAGTCTGACATTCCTGCAGCCTGGAGCTGATCTACCTGTTTCGTCTGACAATGGGAGAACTGTCTCCCCGACTGAGCCTGGTTTCTCACCGGGTTTTTTCTCCATCCTTTCACCGATCGAGTTTTGGTTTCTTGCCTCTGTCGCTTCTGGCAGGCGGAGCTGGGGACACTTCATGTACAGCGATATCGTTGACTTGATTGCAAATTATTGCACAGATACTATTTAAACTGAACTTAGCTGAATGATGTCATCAAAGAGTTCAATAACGAAATGCCTTTAACTGTCATTTTGCTTTTTGACGCACTGTGTTCCTAATAAATGTTGTTCAGTTGCATTGACACAATACTTTTTGTTTAAAGCGCAATAAAAAAAAAAAAAGAGTCCAAACAATGACCCCTGCTACGGGTAGTGTTGCAAGTGTTATGCGACTTCAGCTAATGATGGGTCCATCCGAAATTATTCCATCCAAAAGTTTTGGGTGGAGGCACAGGTCACAGAGGGAGTTCTGCTTCGACGTCAGCCCGAGCCAAAGGACATGCGTTGGCCGGGTATCGAATCCGGGTCAACTGCTTGGAAGGCAGCTATGCTCACCACTATACCACCAACGCAGTCATCAGTCAGCAACTTGCGCCGTCACTAAGAAGGCTCGAAGTGCACGAGTCGCCGATAGGGCTAGAGGAGCAGATGAGATCTTTGTTTGGACCCGTCACTAAAGAGAGCCTTCAAGAATTTGCATCCCGTCACGTACAAAAAAGCGCTGCCTTCCCATCCGGCTAAATAAACACGAAGTGGTCAAACGCAGAGAGTGCCTATTCAGACGATGACCAGTGGCAAGCCCTCTCGCAGCATGCTGCCGGACGGTCAAACTGATTCTGCTCTTGACATTTTGATGTAGCTCTGCTGTGAGCAGAGCACCCAAAAATACAGGTCACTCGCAAAAGTTCCCCTCCACGGAAATCTTTAGTAAAAGGCGAAAGATTTATGCGACAATGAAGAGAAACTCGAGCTGTGTCTCCAAACCCTCGGGCCTGTGCCCTGCCTCTGTTAAACTACTACGCTCGCCAAGGGTCATCAAGGGTGACAATGCCTGCCCACATGTGTTTCGTCAGCACCCCCCCCCCTACTCCAAAAGGGAGGAGTAAAACTCAAAAAAGTCCCCTCTGTCCACCAATAACCAAAAGCCCAATCAAGGCAATCTCTTTCTCATGCCTCTATCTGAAAAGTTGGATAAAATCTTATATGAAAAAAAAAGTCTTTTAAAGAAATCCCTTATTCCGAGGTCACCGTAGCCACCAGATCCAGTCTGTATCCGCTTCAGTCACCCGGATCCAGTCCGTATCCAGAGAAGATGGTGGATCAACACCTAGAAAGGACCTCTATGGCCCAGAAACACAGCGGAGACCGTGACAACTAGATGAGCCGCAGATACAAATCCCCTGTAAAGACCACCTGGACAAGACCACAGGAAACAGATGATTCTTCTGCACAGTCTGACATTCCTGCAGCCTGGAGCTGATCTACTGGTTTCGTCTGACAAGGGGAGAACTGTCTCCCCGACTGAGCCTGGTTTCTCACCGGGTTTTTTCTCCATCCTTTCACCGATCGAGTTTTGGTTTCTTCCCTCTGTCGCTTCTGGCAGGCGGAGCTGGGGACACTTCATGTACAGCGATATCGTTGACTTGATTGCAAATTATTGCACAGATACTATTTAAACTGAACTTAGCTGAATGATGTCATCAAAGAGTTCAATAACGAAATGCCTTTAACTGTCATTTTGCTTTTTGACGCACTGTGTTCCTAATTAATGTTGTTCAGTTGCATTGACGCAATACTTTTTGTTTAAAGCGCAATTTAAAAAAAAAAAAAAAAAAAAAAAGAGTCCAAACAATGACCCCTGCTACGGGTAGTGTTCCAAGTGTTATGCGACTTCAGCTAATGATGGGTCCATCAGAAATTTTACGGTGCTAGGGCTGGGTCTGCGTCAGAAGAAGCCATGCATTGTTTAGTTATGTCATTGCAGTGCCGTCAGTTGGGGGAGAAACGGCAGCATGCACGGCTCCTCGTTAGTATAGTGGACAGTATCTCCGCCTGTCACGCGGAAGACCGGGGTTCGATTCCCCGACGGGGAGAGCTGGTTCTTTTCGTCTTCCGAATGATCCATCCAAAATGTTTGGTTGGAGTCGCAGGTCACAGAAGGAGTTCTGCTTCGACGTCAGCCCGAGCCAAAGGACATGCGTTGGCCGGGAATCGAACCCGGGTCAACTGCTTGGAAGGCAGCTATGCTCACCACTATACCACCAACACAGGCGGAAGTCAGTAGCTTTATTGACGCACTGTGTTCCTAATAAATGTTGTTCAGTTGCATTGACACAATACTTTTTGTTTAAAGCGCAATTAAAAAAAAAAAAAAAAAAAAAAAGACTCCAAACAATGACCCCTGCTACGGGTAGTGTTGCAAGTGTTATGCGACTTCAGCTAATGATGGGTCCATCCGAAATTATTCCATCCAAAAGTTTTGGGTGGAGGCACAGGTCACAGAGGGAGTTCTGCTTCGACGTCAGCCCGAGCCAAAGGACATGCGTTGGCCGGGAATCGAATCCGGGTCAACTGCTTGGAAGGCAGCTATGCTCACCACTATACCACCAACGCAGTCAGCAGTCAGCAACTTGCGCCGTCACTAAGAAGGCTCGAAGTGCACGAGTCGCCGATAGGGCTAGAGGAGCAGATGAGATCTTTGTTTGGACCCGTCACTAAAGAGAGCCTTCAAGAATTTGCATCCCGTCACGTACAAGAAAGCGCTGCCTTCCCATCCGGCTAAATAAACACGAAGTGGTCAAACGCAGAGAGTGCCTATAATAACCAAAAGCCCAATCAAGGCAATCTCTTTCTCATGCCTCTATCTGAAAAGTTGGATAAAATCTTATATGAAAAAAAAAGTCTTTTAAAGAAATCCCTTATTCCGAGGTCACCGTAGCCACCAGATCCAGTCTGTATCCGCTTCAGTCACCCGGATCCAGTCCGTATCCAGAGAAGATGGTGGATCAACACCTAGAAAGGACCTCTATGGCCCAGAAACACAGCGGAGACCGTGACAACTAGATGAGCCGCAGATACAAATCCCCTGTAAAGACCACCTGGACAAGACCACAGGAAACAGATGATTCTTCTGCACAGTCTGACATTCCTGCAGCCTGGAGCTGATCTACCTGTTTCGTCTGACAATGGGAGAACTGTCTCCCCGACTGAGCCTGGTTTCTCACCGGGTTTTTTCTCCATCCTTTCACCGATCGAGTTTTGGTTTCTTGCCTCTGTCGCTTCTGGCAGGCGGAGCTGGGGACACTTCATGTACAGCGATATCGTTGACTTGATTGCAAATTATTGCACAGATACTATTTAAACTGAACTTAGCTGAATGATGTCATCAAAGAGTTCAATAACGAAATGCCTTTAACTGTCATTTTGCTTTTTGACGCACTGTGTTCCTAATAAATGTTGTTCAGTTGCATTGACACAATACTTTTTGTTTAAAGCGCAATAAAAAAAAAAAAAGAGTCCAAACAATGACCCCTGCTACGGGTAGTGTTGCAAGTGTTATGCGACTTCAGCTAATGATGGGTCCATCCGAAATTATTCCATCCAAAAGTTTTGGGTGGAGGCACAGGTCACAGAGGGAGTTCTGCTTCGACGTCAGCCCGAGCCAAAGGACATGCGTTGGCCGGGTATCGAATCCGGGTCAACTGCTTGGAAGGCAGCTATGCTCACCACTATACCACCAACGCAGTCATCAGTCAGCAACTTGCGCCGTCACTAAGAAGGCTCGAAGTGCACGAGTCGCCGATAGGGCTAGAGGAGCAGATGAGATCTTTGTTTGGACCCTTCACTAAAGAGAGCCTTCAAGAATTTGCATCCCGTCACGTACAAAAAAGCGCTGCCTTCCCATCCGGCTAAATAAACACGAAGTGGTCAAACGCAGAGAGTGCCTATTCAGACGATGACCAGTGGCAAGCCCTCTCGCAGCATGCTGCCGGACGGTCAAACTGATTCTGCTCTTGACATTTCGATGTAGCTCTGCTGTGAGCAGAGCACCCAAAAATACAGGTCACTCGCAAAAGTTCCCCTCCACGGAAATCTTTAGTAAAAGGCGAAAGATTTATGCGACAATGAAGAGAAACTCGAGCTGTGTCTCCAAACCCTCGGGCCTGTGCCCTGCCTCTGTTAAACTACTACGCTCGCCAAGGGTCATCAAGGGTGACAATGCCTGCCCACATGTGTTTCGTCAGCACCCCCCCCCCTACTCCAAAAGGGAGGAGTAAAACTCAAAAAAGTCCCCTCTGTCCACCAATAACCAAAAGCCCAATCAAGGCAATCTCTTTCTCATGCCTCTATCTGAAAAGTTGGATAAAATCTTATATGAAAAAAAAAGTCTTTTAAAGAAATCCCTTATTCCGAGGTCACCGTAGCCACCAGATCCAGTCTGTATCCGCTTCAGTCACCCGGATCCAGTCCGTATCCAGAGAAGATGGTGGATCAACACCTAGAAAGGACCTCTATGGCCCAGAAACACAGCGGAGACCGTGACAACTAGATGAGCCGCAGATACAAATCCCCTGTAAAGACCACCTGGACAAGACCACAGGAAACAGATGATTCTTCTGCACAGTCTGACATTCCTGCAGCCTGGAGCTGATCTACTGGTTTCGTCTGACAAGGGGAGAACTGTCTCCCCGACTGAGCCTGGTTTCTCACCGGGTTTTTTCTCCATCCTTTCACCGATCGAGTTTTGGTTTCTTCCCTCTGTCGCTTCTGGCAGGCGGAGCTGGGGACACTTCATGTACAGCGATATCGTTGACTTGATTGCAAATTATTGCACAGATACTATTTAAACTGAACTTAGCTGAATGATGTCATCAAAGAGTTCAATAACGAAATGCCTTTAACTGTCATTTTGCTTTTTGACGCACTGTGTTCCTAATTAATGTTGTTCAGTTGCATTGACGCAATACTTTTTGTTTAAAGCGCAATTTAAAAAAAAAAAAAAAAAAAAAAAAAAAGAGTCCAAACAATGACCCCTGCTACGGGTAGTGTTCCAAGTGTTATGCGACTTCAGCTAATGATGGGTCCATCAGAAATTTTACGGTGCTAGGGCTGGGTCTGCGTCAGAAGAAGCCATGCATTGTTTAGTTATGTCATTGCAGTGCCGTCAGTTGGGGGAGAAAGGGCAGCATGCACGGCTCCTCGTTAGTATAGTGGACAGTATCTCCGCCTGTCACGCGGAAGACCGGGGTTCGATTCCCCGACGGGGAGAGCTGGTTCTTTTCGTCTTCCGAATGATCCATCCAAAATGTTTGGTTGGAGTCGCAGGTCACAGAAGGAGTTCTGCTTCGACGTCAGCCCGAGCCAAAGGACATGCGTTGGCCGGGAATCGAACCCGGATCAACTGCTTGGAAGGCAGCTATGCTCACCACTATACCACCAACACAGGCGGAAGTCAGTAGCTTTATTGACGCACTCTGTTCCTAATAAATGTTGTTCAGTTGCATTGACACAATACTTTTTGTTTAAAGCGCAATAAAAAAAAAAAAAAAAAAAAAAAAAAGAGTCCAAACAATGACCCCTGCTACGGGTAGTGTTGCAAGTGTTATGCGACTTCAGCTAATGATGGGTCCATCCGAAATTATTCCATCCAAAAGTTTTGGGTGGAGGCACAGGTCACAGAGGGAGTTCTGCTTCGACGTCAGCCCGAGCCAAAGGACATGCGTTGGCCGGGAATCGAATCCGGGTCAACTGCTTGGAAGGCAGCTATGCTCACCACTATACCACCAACGCAGTCAGCAGTCAGCAACTTGCGCCGTCACTAAGAAGGCTCGAAGTGCACGAGTCGCCGATAGGGCTAGAGGAGCAGATGAGATCTTTGTTTGGACCCGTCACTAAAGAGAGCCTTCAAGAATTTGCATCCCGTCACGTACAAGAAAGCGCTGCCTTCCCATCCGGCTAAATAAACACGAAGTGGTCAAACGCAGAGAGTGCCTATAATAACCAAAAGCCCAATCAAGGCAATCTCTTTCTCATGCCTCTATCTGAAAAGTTGGATAAAATCTTATATGAAAAAAAAAGTCTTTTAAAGAAATCCCTTATTCCGAGGTCACCGTAGCCACCAGATCCAGTCTGTATCCGCTTCAGTCACCCGGATCCAGTCCGTATCCAGAGAAGATGGTGGATCAACACCTAGAAAGGACCTCTATGGCCCAGAAACACAGCGGAGACCGTGACAACTAGATGAGCCGCAGATACAAATCCCCTGTAAAGACCACCTGGACAAGACCACAGGAAACAGATGATTCTTCTGCACAGTCTGACATTCCTGCAGCCTGGAGCTGATCTACCTGTTTCGTCTGACAATGGGAGAACTGTCTCCCCGACTGAGCCTGGTTTCTCACCGGGTTTTTTCTCCATCCTTTCACCGATCGAGTTTTGGTTTCTTGCCTCTGTCGCTTCTGGCAGGCGGAGCTGGGGACACTTCATGTACAGCGATATCGTTGACTTGATTGCAAATTATTGCACAGATACTATTTAAACTGAACTTAGCTGAATGATGTCATCAAAGAGTTCAATAACGAAATGCCTTTAACTGTCATTTTGCTTTTTGACGCACTGTGTTCCTAATAAATGTTGTTCAGTTGCATTGACACAATACTTTTTGTTTAAAGCGCAATTAAAAAAAAAAAAAGAGTCCAAACAATGACCCCTGCTACGGGTAGTGTTGCAAGTGTTATGCGACTTCAGCTAATGATGGGTCCATCCGAAATTATTACATCCAAAAGTTTTGGGTGGAGGCACAGGTCACAGAGGGAGTTCTGCTTCGACGTCAGCCCGAGCCAAAGGACATGCGTTGGCCGGGAATCGAATCCGGGTCAACTGCTTGGAAGGCAGCTATGCTCACCACTACACCACCAACGCAGTCAGCAGTCAGCAACTTGCGCCGTCACTAAGAAGGCTCGAAGTGCACGAGTCGCCGATAGGGCTAGAGGAGCAGATGAGATCTTTGTTTGGACCCGTCACTAAAGAGAGCCTTCAAGAATTTGCATCCCGTCACGTACAAGAAAGCGCTGCCTTCCCATCCGGCTAAATAAACACGAAGTGGTCAAACGCAGAGAGTGCCTATTCAGACGATGACCTGTGGCAAGCCCTTTCGCAGCATGCTGCCGGACGGTCAAACTGATTCTGCTCTTGACATTTCGATGTAGCTCTGCTGTGAGCAGAGCACCCAAAAATTGACCCAGTTGACCCGGATTCGATTCCCGGCCAACGCATGTCCTTTGGCTCGGGCTGACGTCGAAGCAGAACTCCCTCTGTGACCTGTGCCTCCACCCAAAACTTTTGGATGGAATAATTTCGGATGGACCCATCATTAGCTGAAGTCGCATAACACTTGCAACACTACCCGTAGCAGGGGTCATTGTTTGGACTCTTTTTTTTTTTTTTTTTAATTGCGCTTTAAACAAAAAGTATTGTGTCAATGCAACTGAACAACATTTATTAGGAACACAGTGCGTCAATAAAGCTACTGACTTCCGCCTGCGTTGGTGTTATAGTGGTGAGCATAGCTGCCTTCCAAGCAGTTGACCCGGGTTCGATTCCCGGCCAACGCATGTCCTTTGGCTCGGGCTGACGTCGAAGCAGAACTCCTTCTGTGACCTGCGACTCCAACCAAACATTTTGGATGGATCATTCTGAAGACGAAAAGAACCAGCTCTCCCCGTCGGGGAATCGAACCCCGGTCTTCGGCGTGACAGGCGGAGATACTATCCACTATACTAACGAGGAGCCGTGCATGCTGCCGTTTCTCCCCCAACTGACGGCACTGCACTGACATAACTAAACAATGCATGGCTTCTTCTGACGCAGACCCAGCCCTAGCACCGTAAAATTTCTGATGGACCCATCATTAGCTGAAGTCGCATAACACTTGGAACACTACCCGTAGCAGGGGTCATTGTTTGGACTCTTTTTTTTTTTTTTTTTTTTTTTAAATTGCGCTTTAAACAAAAAGTATTGCGTCAATGCAACTGAACAACATTAATTAGGAACACAGTGCGTCAAAAAGCAAAATGACAGTTAAAGGCATTTCGTTATTGAACTCTTTGATGACATCATTCAGCTAAGTTCAGTTTAAATAGTATCTGTGCAATAATTTGCAATCAAGTCAACGATATCGCTGTACATGAAGTGTCCCCAGCTCCGCCTGCCAGAAGCGACAGAGGCAAGAAACCAAAACTCGATCGGTGAAAGGATGGAGAAAAAACCCGGTGAGAAACCAGGCTCAGTCGGGGAGACAGTTCTCCCATTGTCAGACGAAACAGGTAGATCAGCTCCAGGCTGCAGGAATGTCAGACTGTGCAGAAGAATCATCTGTTTCCTGTGGTCTTGTCCAGGTGGTCTTTACAGGGGATTTGTATCTGCGGCTCATCTAGTTGTCACGGTCTCCGCTGTGTTTCTGGGCCATAGAGGTCCTTTCTAGGTGTTGATCCACCATCTTCTCTGGATACGGACTGGATCCGGGTGACTGAAGCGGATACAGACTGGATCTGGTGGCTACGGTGACCTCGGAATAAGGGATTTCTTTAAAAGACTTTTTTTTTCAAATAAGATTTTATCCAACTTTTCAGATAGAGGCTTGAGAAAGAGATTGCCTTGATTGGGCTTTTGGTTATTGGTGGACCGAGGGGACTTTTTTGAGTTTTACTCCTCCCTTTTGGAGTAGGGGGGGGGGGGTGCTGACGAAACACATGTGGGCAGGCATTGTCACCCTTGATGACCCTTGGCGAGCGTAGTAGTTTAACAGAGGCAGCGCACAGGCCCGAGGGTTTGGAGACACAGCTCGAGTTTCTCTTCATTGTCGCATAAATCTTTCGCCTTTTACTAAAGATTTCCGTGGAGGGGAACTTTTGCGAGTGACCTGTATTTTTGGGTGCTCTGCTCACAGCAGAGCTACATCGAAATGTCAAGAGCAGAATCAGTTTGACCGTCCGGCAGCATGCTGCGAAAGGGCTTGCCACAGGTCATCGTCTGAATAGGCACTCTCTGCGTTTGACCACTTCGTGTTTATTTAGCCGGATGGGAAGGCAGCGCTTTCTTGTACGTGACGGGATGCAAATTCTTGAAGGCTCTCTTTAGTGACGGGTCCAAACAAAGATCTCATCTGCTCCTCTAGCCCTATCGGCGACTCGTGCACTTCGAGCCTTCTTAGTGACGGCGCAAGTTGCTGACTGCTGACTGCGTTGGTGGTATAGTGGTGAGCATAGCTGCCTTCCAAGCAGTTGACCCGGATTCGATTCCCGGCCAACGCATGTCCTTTGGCTCGGGCTGACGTCGAAGCAGAACTCCCTCTGTGACCTGTGCCTCCACCCAAAACTTTTGGATGGAATAATTTCGGATGGACCCATCATTAGCTGAAGTCGCATAACACTTGCAACACTACCCGTAGCAGGGGTCATTGTTTGGACTCTTTTTTTTTTTTTTTTAATTGCGCTTTAAACAAAAAGTATTGTGTCAATGCAACTGAACAACATTTATTAGGAACACAGTGCGTCAATAAAGCTACTGACTTCCGCCTGCGTTGGTGTTATAGTGGTGAGCATAGCTGCCTTCCAAGCAGTTGACCCGGGTTCGATTCCCGGCCAACGCATGTCCTTTGGCTCGGGCTGACGTCGAAGCAGAACTCCTTCTGTGACCTGCGACTCCAACCAAACATTTTGGATGGATCATTCTGAAGACGAAAAGAACCAGCTCTCCCCGTCGGGGAATCGAACCCCGGTCTTCGGCGTGACAGGCGGAGATACTGTCCACTATACTAACGAGGAGCCATGCATGCTGCCGTTTCTCCCCCAACTGACGGCACTGCACTGACATAACTAAACAATGCATGGCTTCTTCTGACGCAGACCCAGCCCTAGCACCGTAAAATTTCTGATGGACCCATCATTAGCTGAAGTCGCATAACACTTGGAACACTACCCGTAGCAGGGGTCATTGTTTGGACTCTTTTTTTTTTTTTTTTTTTTTTTAAATTGCGCTTTAAACAAAAAGTATTGCGTCAATGCAACTGAACAACATTAATTAGGAACACAGTGCGTCAAAAAGCAAAATGACAGTTAAAGGCATTTCGTTATTGAACTCTTTGATGACATCATTCAGCTAAGTTCAGTTTAAATAGTATCTGTGCAATAATTTGCAATCAAGTCAACGATATCGCTGTACATGAAGTGTCCCCAGCTCCGCCTGCCAGAAGCGACAGAGGCAAGAAACCAAAACTCGATCGGTGAAAGGATGGAGAAAAAACCCGGTGAGAAACCAGGCTCAGTCGGGGAGACAGTTCTCCCATTGTCAGACGAAACAGGTAGATCAGCTCCAGGCTGCAGGAATGTCAGACTGTGCAGAAGAATCATCTGTTTCCTGTGGTCTTGTCCAGGTGGTCTTTACAGGGGATTTGTATCTGCGGCTCATCTAGTTGTCACGGTCTCCGCTGTGTTTCTGGGCCATAGAGGTCCTTTCTAGGTGTTGATCCACCATCTTCTCTGGATACGGACTGGATCCGGGTGACTGAAGCGGATACAGACTGGATCTGGTGGCTACGGTGACCTCGGAATAAGGGATTTCGTTAAAAGACTTTTTTTTTCATATAAGATTTTATCCAACTTTTCAGATAGAGGCTTGAGAAAGAGATTGCCTTGATTGGGCTTTTGGTTATTGGTGGACCGAGGGGACTTTTTTGAGTTTTACTCCTCCCTTTTGGAGTAGGGGGGGGGGGGTGCTGACGAAACACATGTGGGCAGGCATTGTCACCCTTGATGACCCTTGGCGAGCGTAGTAGTTTAACAGAGGCAGCGCACAGGCCCGAGGGTTTGGAGACACAGCTCGAGTTTCTCTTCATTGTCGCATAAATCTTTCGCCTTTTACTAAAGATTTCCGTGGAGGGGAACTTTTGCGAGTGACCTGTATTTTTGGGTGCTCTGCTCACAGCAGAGCTACATCGAAATGTCAAGAGCAGAATCAGTTTGACCGTCCGGCAGCATGCTGCGAAAGGGCTTGCCACAGGTCATCGTCTGAATAGGCACTCTCTGCGTTTGACCACTTCGTGTTTATTTAGCCGGATGGGAAGGCAGCGCTTTTTTGTACGTGACGGGATGCAAATTCTTGAAGGCTCTCTTTAGTGACGGGTCCAAACAAAGATCTCATCTGCTCCTCTAGCCCTATCGGCGACTCGTGCACTTCGAGCCTTCTTAGTGACGGCGCAAGTTGCTGACTGCTGACTGCGTTGGTGGTATAGTGGTGAGCATAGCTGCCTTCCAAGCAGTTGACCCGGATTCGATTCCCGGCCAACGCATGTCCTTTGGCTCGGGCTGACGTCGAAGCAGAACTCCCTCTGTGACCTGTGCCTCCACCCAAAACTTTTGGATGGAATAATTTCGGATGGACCCATCATTAGCTGAAGTCGCATAACACTTGCAACACTACCCGTAGCAGGGGTCATTGTTTGGACTCTTTTTTTTTTTTTTTTTTAATTGCGCTTTAAACAAAAAGTATTGTGTCAATGCAACTGAACAACATTTATTAGGAACACAGTGCGTCAATAAAGCTACTGACTTCCGCCTGCGTTGGTGTTATAGTGGTGAGCATAGCTGCCTTCCAAGCAGTTGACCCGGGTTCGATTCCCGGCCAACGCATGTCCTTTGGCTCGGGCTGACGTCGAAGCAGAACTCCTTCTGTGACCTGCGACTCCAACCAAACATTTTGGATGGATCATTCTGAAGACGAAAAGAACCAGCTCTCCCCGTCGGGGAATCGAACCCCGGTCTTCGGCGTGACAGGCGGAGATACTGTCCACTATACTAACGAGGAGCCGTGCATGCTGCCGTTTCTCCCCCAACTGACGGCACTGCACTGACATAACTAAACAATGCATGGCTTCTTCTGACGCAGACCCAGCCCTAGCACCGTAAAATTTCTGATGGACCCATCATTAGCTGAAGTCGCATAACACTTGGAACACTACCCGTAGCAGGGGTCATTGTTTGGACTCTTTTTTTTTTTTTTTTTTTTTTTAAATTGCGCTTTAAACAAAAAGTATTGCGTCAATGCAACTGAACAACATTAATTAGGAACACAGTGCGTCAAAAAGCAAAATGACAGTTAAAGGCATTTCGTTATTGAACTCTTTGATGACATCATTCAGCTAAGTTCAGTTTAAATAGTATCTGTGCAATAATTTGCAATCAAGTCAACGATATCGCTGTACATGAAGTGTCCCCAGCTCCGCCTGCCAGAAGCGACAGAGGCAAGAAACCAAAACTCGATCGGTGAAAGGATGGAGAAAAAACCCGGTGAGAAACCAGGCTCAGTCGGGGAGACAGTTCTCCCATTGTCAGACGAAACAGGTAGATCAGCTCCAGGCTGCAGGAATGTCAGACTGTGCAGAAGAATCATCTGTTTCCTGTGGTCTTGTCCAGGTGGTCTTTACAGGGGATTTGTATCTGCGGCTCATCTAGTTGTCACGGTCTCCGCTGTGTTTCTGGGCCATAGAGGTCCTTTCTAGGTGTTGATCCACCATCTTCTCTGGATACGGACTGGATCCGGGTGACTGAAGCGGATACAGACTGGATCTGGTGGCTACGGTGACCTCGGAATAAGGGATTTCTTTAAAAGACTTTTTTTTTCAAATAAGATTTTATCCAACTTTTCAGATAGAGGCTTGAGAAAGAGATTGCCTTGATTGGGCTTTTGGTTATTGGTGGACCGAGGGGACTTTTTTGAGTTTTACTCCTCCCTTTTGGAGTAGGGGGGGGGGGTGCTGACGAAACACATGTGGGCAGGCATTGTCACCCTTGATGACCCTTGGCGAGCGTAGTAGTTTAACAGAGGCAGCGCACAGGCCCGAGGGTTTGGAGACACAGCTCGAGTTTCTCTTCATTGTCGCATAAATCTTTCGCCTTTTACTAAAGATTTCCGTGGAGGGGAACTTTTGCGAGTGACCAGTATTTTTGGGTGCTCTGCTCACAGCAGAGCTACATCGAAATGTCAAGAGCAGAATCAGTTTGACCGTCCGGCAGCATGCTGCGAAAGGGCTTGCCACAGGTCATCGTCTGAATAGGCACTCTCTGCGTTTGACCACTTCGTGTTTATTTAGCCGGATGGGAAGGCAGCGCTTTCTTGTACGTGACGGGATGCAAATTCTTGAAGGCTCTCTTTAGTGACGGGTCCAAACAAAGATCTCATCTGCTCCTCTAGCCCTATCGGCGACTCGTGCACTTCGAGCCTTCTTAGTGACGGCGCAAGTTGCTGACTGCTGACTGCGTTGGTGGTATAGTGGTGAGCATAGCTGCCTTCCAAGCAGTTGACCCGGATTCGATTCCCGGCCAACGCATGTCCTTTGGCTCGGGCTGACGTCGAAGCAGAACTCCCTCTGTGACCTGTGCCTCCACCCAAAACTTTTGGATGGAATAATTTCGGATGGACCCATCATTAGCTGAAGTCGCATAACACTTGCAACACTACCCGTAGCAGGGGTCATTGTTTGGACTCTTTTTTTTTTTTTTTTAATTGCGCTTTAAACAAAAAGTATTGTGTCAATGCAACTGAACAACATTTATTAGGAACACAGTGCGTCAATAAAGCTACTGACTTCCGCCTGCGTTGGTGTTATAGTGGTGAGCATAGCTGCCTTCCAAGCAGTTGACCCGGGTTCGATTCCCGGCCAACGCATGTCCTTTGGCTCGGGCTGACGTCGAAGCAGAACTCCTTCTGTGACCTGCGACTCCAACCAAACATTTTGGATGGATCATTCTGAAGACGAAAAGAACCAGCTCTCCCCGTCGGGGAATCGAACCCCGGTCTTCGGCGTGACAGGCGGAGATACTGTCCACTATACTAACGAGGAGCCATGCATGCTGCCGTTTCTCCCCCAACTGACGGCACTGCACTGACATAACTAAACAATGCATGGCTTCTTCTGACGCAGACCCAGCCCTAGCACCGTAAAATTTCTGATGGACCCATCATTAGCTGAAGTCGCATAACACTTGGAACACTACCCGTAGCAGGGGTCATTGTTTGGACTCTTTTTTTTTTTTTTTTTTTTTTAAATTGCGCTTTAAACAAAAAGTATTGCGTCAATGCAACTGAACAACATTAATTAGGAACACAGTGCGTCAAAAAGCAAAATGACAGTTAAAGGCATTTCGTTATTGAACTCTTTGATGACATCATTCAGCTAAGTTCAGTTTAAATAGTATCTGTGCAATAATTTGCAATCAAGTCAACGATATCGCTGTACATGAAGTGTCCCCAGCTCCGCCTGCCAGAAGCGACAGAGGCAAGAAACCAAAACTCGATCGGTGAAAGGATGGAGAAAAAACCCGGTGAGAAACCAGGCTCAGTCGGGGAGACAGTTCTCCCATTGTCAGACGAAACAGGTAGATCAGCTCCAGGCTGCAGGAATGTCAGACTGTGCAGAAGAATCATCTGTTTCCTGTGGTCTTGTCCAGGTGGTCTTTACAGGGGATTTGTATCTGCGGCTCATCTAGTTGTCACGGTCTCCGCTGTGTTTCTGGGCCATAGAGGTCCTTTCTAGGTGTTGATCCACCATCTTCTCTGGATACGGACTGGATCCGGGTGACTGAAGCGGATACAGACTGGATCTGGTGGCTACGGTGACCTCGGAATAAGGGATTTCGTTAAAAGACTTTTTTTTTCATATAAGATTTTATCCAACTTTTCAGATAGAGGCTTGAGAAAGAGATTGCCTTGATTGGGCTTTTGGTTATTGGTGGACCGAGGGGACTTTTTTGAGTTTTACTCCTCCCTTTTGGAGTAGGGGGGGGGGGTGCTGACGAAACACATGTGGGCAGGCATTGTCACCCTTGATGACCCTTGGCGAGCGTAGTAGTTTAACAGAGGCAGCGCACAGGCCCGAGGGTTTGGAGACACAGCTCGAGTTTCTCTTCATTGTCGCATAAATCTTTCGCCTTTTACTAAAGATTTCCGTGGAGGGGAACTTTTGCGAGTGACCTGTATTTTTGGGTGCTCTGCTCACAGCAGAGCTACATCGAAATGTCAAGAGCAGAATCAGTTTGACCGTCCGGCAGCATGCTGCGAAAGGGCTTGCCACAGGTCATCGTCTGAATAGGCACTCTCTGCGTTTGACCACTTCGTGTTTATTTAGCCGGATGGGAAGGCAGCGCTTTTTTGTACGTGACGGGATGCAAATTCTTGAAGGCTCTCTTTAGTGACGGGTCCAAACAAAGATCTCATCTGCTCCTCTAGCCCTATCGGCGACTCGTGCACTTCGAGCCTTCTTAGTGACGGCGCAAGTTGCTGACTGCTGACTGCGTTGGTGGTATAGTGGTGAGCATAGCTGCCTTCCAAGCAGTTGACCCGGATTCGATTCCCGGCCAACGCATGTCCTTTGGCTCGGGCTGACGTCGAAGCAGAACTCCCTCTGTGACCTGTGCCTCCACCCAAAACTTTTGGATGGAATAATTTCGGATGGACCCATCATTAGCTGAAGTCGCATAACACTTGCAACACTACCCGTAGCAGGGGTCATTGTTTGGACTCTTTTTTTTTTTTTTTTTTAATTGCGCTTTAAACAAAAAGTATTGTGTCAATGCAACTGAACAACATTTATTAGGAACACAGTGCGTCAATAAAGCTACTGACTTCCGCCTGCGTTGGTGTTATAGTGGTGAGCATAGCTGCCTTCCAAGCAGTTGACCCGGGTTCGATTCCCGGCCAACGCATGTCCTTTGGCTCGGGCTGACGTCGAAGCAGAACTCCTTCTGTGACCTGCGACTCCAACCAAACATTTTGGATGGATCATTCTGAAGACGAAAAGAACCAGCTCTCCCCGTCGGGGAATCGAACCCCGGTCTTCGGCGTGACAGGCGGAGATACTGTCCACTATACTAACGAGGAGCCGTGCATGCTGCCGTTTCTCCCCCAACTGACGGCACTGCACTGACATAACTAAACAATGCATGGCTTCTTCTGACGCAGACCCAGCCCTAGCACCGTAAAATTTCTGATGGACCCATCATTAGCTGAAGTCGCATAACACTTGGAACACTACCCGTAGCAGGGGTCATTGTTTGGACTCTTTTTTTTTTTTTTTTTTTTTTTAAATTGCGCTTTAAACAAAAAGTATTGCGTCAATGCAACTGAACAACATTAATTAGGAACACAGTGCGTCAAAAAGCAAAATGACAGTTAAAGGCATTTCGTTATTGAACTCTTTGATGACATCATTCAGCTAAGTTCAGTTTAAATAGTATCTGTGCAATAATTTGCAATCAAGTCAACGATATCGCTGTACATGAAGTGTCCCCAGCTCCGCCTGCCAGAAGCGACAGAGGCAAGAAACCAAAACTCGATCGGTGAAAGGATGGAGAAAAAACCCGGTGAGAAACCAGGCTCAGTCGGGGAGACAGTTCTCCCATTGTCAGACGAAACAGGTAGATCAGCTCCAGGCTGCAGGAATGTCAGACTGTGCAGAAGAATCATCTGTTTCCTGTGGTCTTGTCCAGGTGGTCTTTACAGGGGATTTGTATCTGCGGCTCATCTAGTTGTCACGGTCTCCGCTGTGTTTCTGGGCCATAGAGGTCCTTTCTAGGTGTTGATCCACCATCTTCTCTGGATACGGACTGGATCCGGGTGACTGAAGCGGATACAGACTGGATCTGGTGGCTACGGTGACCTCGGAATAAGGGATTTCTTTAAAAGACTTTTTTTTTCATATAAGATTTTATCCAACTTTTCAGATAGAGGCTTGAGAAAGAGATTGCCTTGATTGGGCTTTTGGTTATTGGTGGACCGAGGGGACTTTTTTGAGTTTTACTCCTCCCTTTTGGAGTAGGGGGGGGGGGGTGCTGACGAAACACATGTGGGCAGGCATTGTCACCCTTGATGACCCTTGGCGAGCGTAGTAGTTTAACAGAGGCAGCGCACAGGCCCGAGGGTTTGGAGACACAGCTCGAGTTTCTCTTCATTGTCGCATAAATCTTTCGCCTTTTACTAAAGATTTCCGTGGAGGGGAACTTTTGCGAGTGACCAGTATTTTTGGGTGCTCTGCTCACAGCAGAGCTACATCGAAATGTCAAGAGCAGAATCAGTTTGACCGTCCGGCAGCATGCTGCGAAAGGGCTTGCCACAGGTCATCGTCTGAATAGGCACTCTCTGCGTTTGACCACTTCGTGTTTATTTAGCCGGATGGGAAGGCAGCGCTTTCTTGTACGTGACGGGATGCAAATTCTTGAAGGCTCTCTTTAGTGACGGGTCCAAACAAAGATCTCATCTGCTCCTCTAGCCCTATCAGCGACTCGTGCACTTCGAGCCTTCTTAGTGACGGCGCAAGTTGCTGACTGCTGACTGCGTTGGTGGTATAGTGGTGAGCATAGCTGCCTTCCAAGCAGTTGACCCGGATTCGATTCCCGGCCAACGCATGTCCTTTGGCTCGGGCTGACGTCGAAGCAGAACTCCCTCTGTGACCTGTGCCTCCACCCAAAACTTTTGGATGGAATAATTTCGGATGGACCCATCATTAGCTGAAGTCGCATAACACTTGCAACACTACCCGTAGCAGGGGTCATTGTTTGGACTCTTTTTTTTTTTTTTTTTAATTGCGCTTTAAACAAAAAGTATTGTGTCAATGCAACTGAACAACATTTATTAGGAACACAGTGCGTCAATAAAGCTACTGACTTCCGCCTGCGTTGGTGTTATAGTGGTGAGCATAGCTGCCTTCCAAGCAGTTGACCCGGGTTCGATTCCCGGCCAACGCATGTCCTTTGGCTCGGGCTGACGTCGAAGCAGAACTCCTTCTGTGACCTGCGACTCCAACCAAACATTTTGGATGGATCATTCTGAAGACGAAAAGAACCAGCTCTCCCCGTCGGGGAATCGAACCCCGGTCTTCGGCGTGACAGGCGGAGATACTGTCCACTATACTAACGAGGAGCCGTGCATGCTGCCGTTTCTCCCCCAACTGACGGCACTGCACTGACATAACTAAACAATGCATGGCTTCTTCTGACGCAGACCCAGCCCTAGCACCGTAAAATTTCTGATGGACCCATCATTAGCTGAAGTCGCATAACACTTGGAACACTACCCGTAGCAGGGGTCATTGTTTGGACTCTTTTTTTTTTTTTTTTTTTTTTTAAATTGCGCTTTAAACAAAAAGTATTGCGTCAATGCAACTGAACAACATTAATTAGGAACACAGTGCGTCAAAAAGCAAAATGACAGTTAAAGGCATTTCGTTATTGAACTCTTTGATGACATCATTCAGCTAAGTTCAGTTTAAATAGTATCTGTGCAATAATTTGCAATCAAGTCAACGATATCGCTGTACATGAAGTGTCCCCAGCTCCGCCTGCCAGAAGCGACAGAGGCAAGAAACCAAAACTCGATCGGTGAAAGGATGGAGAAAAAACCCGGTGAGAAACCAGGCTCAGTCGGGGAGACAGTTCTCCCATTGTCAGACGAAACAGGTAGATCAGCTCCAGGCTGCAGGAATGTCAGACTGTGCAGAAGAATCATCTGTTTCCTGTGGTCTTGTCCAGGTGGTCTTTACAGGGGATTTGTATCTGCGGCTCATCTAGTTGTCACGGTCTCCGCTGTGTTTCTGGGCCATAGAGGTCCTTTCTAGGTGTTGATCCACCATCTTCTCTGGATACGGACTGGATCCGGGTGACTGAAGCGGATACAGACTGGATCTGGTGGCTACGGTGACCTCGGAATAAGGGATTTCTTTAAAAGACTTTTTTTTTCATATAAGATTTTATCCAACTTTTCAGATAGAGGCTTGAGAAAGAGATTGCCTTGATTGGGCTTTTGGTTATTGGTGGACCGAGGGGACTTTTTTGAGTTTTACTCCTCCCTTTTGGAGTAGGGGGGGGGGTGCTGACGAAACACATGTGGGCAGGCATTGTCACCCTTGATGACCCTTGGCGAGCGTAGTAGTTTAACAGAGGCAGCGCACAGGCCCGAGGGTTTGGAGACACAGCTCGAGTTTCTCTTCATTGTCGCATAAATCTTTCGCCTTTTACTAAAGATTTCCGTGGAGGGGAACTTTTGCGAGTGACCTGTATTTTTGGGTGCTCTGCTCACAGCAGAGCTACATCGAAATGTCAAGAGCAGAATCAGTTTGACCGTCCGGCAGCATGCTGCGAAAGGGCTTGCCACAGGTCATCGTCTGAATAGGCACTCTCTGCGTTTGACCACTTCGTGTTTATTTAGCCGGATGGGAAGGCAGCGCTTTCTTGTACGTGACGGGATGCAAATTCTTGAAGGCTCTCTTTAGTGACGGGTCCAAACAAAGATCTCATCTGCTCCTCTAGCCCTATCGGTGACTCGTGCACTTCGAGCCTTCTTAGTGACGGCGCAAGTTGCTGACTGCTGACTGCGTTGGTGGTATAGTGGTGAGCATAGCTGCCTTCCAAGCAGTTGACCCGGATTCGATTCCCGGCCAACGCATGTCCTTTGGCTCGGGCTGACGTCGAAGCAGAACTCCCTCTGTGACCTGTGCCTCCACCCAAAACTTTTGGATGGAATAATTTCGGATGGACCCATCATTAGCTGAAGTCGCATAACACTTGCAACACTACCCGTAGCAGGGGTCATTGTTTGGACTCTTTTTTTTTTTTTTTTTTAATTGCGCTTTAAACAAAAAGTATTGTGTCAATGCAACTGAACAACATTTATTAGGAACACAGTGCGTCAATAAAGCTACTGACTTCCGCCTGCGTTGGTGTTATAGTGGTGAGCATAGCTGCCTTCCAAGCAGTTGACCCGGGTTCGATTCCCGGCCAACGCATGTCCTTTGGCTCGGGCTGACGTCGAAGCAGAACTCCTTCTGTGACCTGCGACTCCAACCAAACATTTTGGATGGATCATTCTGAAGACGAAAAGAACCAGCTCTCCCCGTCGGGGAATCGAACCCCGGTCTTCGGCGTGACAGGCGGAGATACTGTCCACTATACTAACGAGGAGCCGTGCATGCTGCCGTTTCTCCCCCAACTGACGGCACTGCACTGACATAACTAAACAATGCATGGCTTCTTCTGACGCAGACCCAGCCCTAGCACCGTAAAATTTCTGATGGACCCATCATTAGCTGAAGTCGCATAACACTTGGAACACTACCCGTAGCAGGGGTCATTGTTTGGACTCTTTTTTTTTTTTTTTTTTTTTTTAAATTGCGCTTTAAACAAAAAGTATTGCGTCAATGCAACTGAACAACATTAATTAGGAACACAGTGCGTCAAAAAGCAAAATGACAGTTAAAGGCATTTCGTTATTGAACTCTTTGATGACATCATTCAGCTAAGTTCAGTTTAAATAGTATCTGTGCAATAATTTGCAATCAAGTCAACGATATCGCTGTACATGAAGTGTCCCCAGCTCCGCCTGCCAGAAGCGACAGAGGCAAGAAACCAAAACTCGATCGGTGAAAGGATGGAGAAAAAACCCGGTGAGAAACCAGGCTCAGTCGGGGAGACAGTTCTCCCATTGTCAGACGAAACAGGTAGATCAGCTCCAGGCTGCAGGAATGTCAGACTGTGCAGAAGAATCATCTGTTTCCTGTGGTCTTGTCCAGGTGGTCTTTACAGGGGATTTGTATCTGCGGCTCATCTAGTTGTCACGGTCTCCGCTGTGTTTCTGGGCCATAGAGGTCCTTTCTAGGTGTTGATCCACCATCTTCTCTGGATACGGACTGGATCCGGGTGACTGAAGCGGATACAGACTGGATCTGGTGGCTACGGTGACCTCGGAATAAGGGATTTCTTTAAAAGACTTTTTTTTTCATATAAGATTTTATCCAACTTTTCAGATAGAGGCTTGAGAAAGAGATTGCCTTGATTGGGCTTTTGGTTATTGGTGGACCGAGGGGACTTTTTTGAGTTTTACTCCTCCCTTTTGGAGTAGGGGGAGGGGGGGTGCTGACGAAACACATGTGGGCAGGCATTGTCACCCTTGATGACCCTTGGCGAGCGTAGTAGTTTAACAGAGGCAGCGCACAGGCCCGAGGGTTTGGAGACACAGCTCGAGTTTCTCTTCATTGTCGCATAAATCTTTCGCCTTTTACTAAAGATTTCCGTGGAGGGGAACTTTTGCGAGTGACCTGTATTTTTGGGTGCTCTGCTCACAGCAGAGCTACATCGAAATGTCAAGAGCAGAATCAGTTTGACCGTCCGGCAGCATGCTGCGAAAGGGCTTGCCACAGGTCATCGTCTGAATAGGCACTCTCTGCGTTTGACCACTTCGTGTTTATTTAGCCGGATGGGAAGGCAGCG
>NC_068414.1:1302708-1305208 GCF_023724105.1 Carassius gibelio | reverse complement strand
AAGCACCTGGTATTCCCAGGCAGTCTCTCATCAAAGTGCTAACCAGACCTAAACCTGCTAAGATTCAGAGATCGGGCATTGACTCTATTTTTTGGCAAAATTATTATATACTAAGTGAAAAATGTCCAAAAAGCTTACAGCACCTGGTATTCCCAGGCAGTCTCCCATCCATGTACTAACCAGGCCCAAACCTGTTAATATTCAGAGATCGGGCATTGACTCTATTTTTTGGCAAAATTATTATATACTAAGTGAAAAATGTCCAAAAAGCTTACAGCACCTGGTATTCCCAGGCAGTCTCCCATCCATGTACTAACCAGGCCCAAACCTGTTAATATTCAGAGATCGGGCATTGACTCTATTTTTTTTTTTTTTTTTTTTTTTTTTAATGAAAGATTATTATATAATTCGTGAAATTTTTCAAACAGATTAAAGCACCTGGTATTCCCAGGCAGTCTCCCATCCATGTACTAACCAGGCCCAAACCTGCTAATATTCAGAGATCGGGCATTGACTCTATTTTTTGGCAAAATTATTATATACTAAGTGAAAAATGTTCAAAAAGCTTACAGCACCTGGTATTCCCAGGCGGTCTCCCATCCAAGTACTAACCAGGCCCAAACCTGCTTAGCTTCCGAGATCAGACGAGATCGGGCATAGCCAGGTTGGTATGGCCGTAAGCGAAGACAGCAGAAAAGAGAGGGCTATTTAAAGACCAGCCAATCTAATCGCCAGTACATTATATAAGTAGGAAAGAAAACCCAAAAGCTTAAAGCACCTGGTATTCCTAGGCAGTCTCTCATCAAAGTGCTAACCATACCTAAACCTGCTAAGATTCAGAGATCGGGCATTGACTCTTTTTTTTTTTTTTTTTTTTTTTTAATGAAAGATTATTATATAATTCGTGAAATTTTCCAAAGAGATTAAAGCACCTGGTATTCCCAGGCAGTCTCTCATCAAAGTGCTAACCAGACCTAAACCTGCTAAGATTCAGAGATCGGGCATTGACTCTATTTTTTGGCAAAATTATTATATACTAAGTGAAAAATGTCCAAAAAGCTTACAGCACCTGGTATTCCCAGGCAGTCTCCCATCCATGTACTAACCAGGCCCAAACCTGTTAATATTCATAGATCGGGCATTGACTCTATTTTTTGGCAAAATTATTATATACTAAGTGAAAAATGTCCAAAAAGCTTACAGCACCTGGTATTCCCAGGCGGTCTCCCATCCAAGTACTAACCAGGCCCAAACCTGCTTAGCTTCCGAGATCAGACGAGATCGGGCATAGCCAGGTTGGTATGGCCGTAAGCGAAGACAGCAGCAAAGAGAGGGCTATTTAAAGACCAGCCAATCTAATCGCCAGTACATTATATAAGTAGGAAAGAAAACCCAAAAGCTTAAAGCACCTGGTATTCCTAGGCAATCTCTCATCAAAGTGCTAACCATACCTAAACCTGCTAAGATTCAGAGATCGGGCATTGACTCTTTTTTTTTTTTTTTTTTTTTTTTTTAAATGAAAGATTATTATATAATTCGTGAAATTTTCCAAAGAGATTAAAGCACCTGGTATTCCCAGGCAGTCTCTCATCAAAGTGCTAACCAGACCTAAACCTGCTAAGATTCAGAGATCGGGCATTGACTCTATTTTTTGGCAAAATTATTATATACTAAGTGAAAAATGTCCAAAAAGCTTACAGCACCTGGTATTCCCAGGCAGTCTCCCATCCATGTACTAACCAGGCCCAAACCTGTTAATATTCAGAGATCGGGCATTGACTCTATTTTTTGGCAAAATTATTATATACTAAGTGAAAAATGTCCAAAAAGCTTACAGCACCTGGTATTCCCAGGCGGTCTCCCATCCAAGTACTAACCAGGCCCAAACCTGCTTAGCTTCCGAGATCAGACGAGATCGGGCATAGCCAGGTTGGTATGGCCGTAAGCGAAGACAGCAGCAAAGAGAGGGCTATTTAAAGACCAGCCAATCTAATCGCCAGTACATTATATAAGTAAGAAAGAAAACCCAAAAGCTTAAAGCACCTGGTATTCCTAGGCAGTCTCTCATCAAAGTGCTAACCATACCTAAACCTGCTAAGATTCAGAGATCGGGCATTGACTCTATTTTTTGGCAAAATTATTATATACTAAGTGAAAAATGTCCAAAAAGCTTACAGCACCTGGTATTCCCAGGCAGTCTCCCATCCATGTACTAACCAGGCCCAAACTTGTTAATATTCAGAGATCGGGCATTGACTCTATTTTTTGGCAAAATTATTATATACTAAGTGAAAAATGTCCAAAAAGCTTACAGCACCTGGTATTCCCAGGCAGTCTCCCATCCATGTACTAACCAGGCCCAAACCTGCTAATATTCAGAGATCGGGCATTGACTCTATTTTTTTTTTTTTTTTTTTTTAATGAAAGATTATTATATAATTCGTGAAATTTTCCAAAAAGATTAAAGCACCTGGTATTCCCAAGCAATCTCCCATCCATG
>NC_068414.1:1292708-1295208 GCF_023724105.1 Carassius gibelio | reverse complement strand
GGCAGTCTCCCATCCATGTACTAACCAGGCCCAAACCTGTTAATATTCAGAGATCGGGCATTGACTCTATTTTTTGGCAAAATTATTATATACTAAGTGAAAAATGTCCAAAAAGCTTACAGCACCTGGTATTCCCAGGCAGTCTCCCATCCATGTACTAACCAGGCCCAAACCTGTTAATATTCAGAGATCGGGCATTGACTCTATTTTTTTTTTTTTTTTTTTTTTTAATGAAAGATTATTATATAATTCGTGAAATTTTTCAAACAGATTAAAGCACCTGGTATTCCCAGGCAGTCTCCCATCCATGTACTAACCAGGCCCAAACCTGCTAATATTCAGAGATCGGGCATTGACTCTATTTTTTGGCAAAATTATTATATACTAAGTGAAAAATGTTCAAAAAGCTTACAGCACCTGGTATTCCCAGGCGGTCTCCCATCCAAGTACTAACCAGGCCCAAACCTGCTTAGCTTCCGAGATCAGACGAGATCGGGCATAGCCAGGTTGGTATGGCCGTAAGCGAAGACAGCAGAAAAGAGAGGGCTATTTAAAGACCAGCCAATCTAATCGCCAGTACATTATATAAGTAGGAAAGAAAACCCAAAAGCTTAAAGCACCTGGTATTCCTAGGCAGTCTCTCATCAAAGTGCTAACCATACCTAAACCTGCTAAGATTCAGAGATCGGGCATTGACTCTTTTTTTTTTTTTTTTTTTTTTTTAAATGAAAGATTATTATATAATTCGTGAAATTTTCCAAAGAGATTAAAGCACCTGGTATTCCCAGGCAGTCTCTCATCAAAGTGCTAACCAGACCTAAACCTGCTAAGATTCAGAGATCGGGCATTGACTCTATTTTTTGGCAAAATTATTATATACTAAGTGAAAAATGTCCAAAAAGCTTACAGCACCTGGTATTCCCAGGCAGTCTCCCATCCATGTACTAACCAGGCCCAAACCTGTTAATATTCATAGATCGGGCATTGACTCTATTTTTTGGCAAAATTATTATATACTAAGTGAAAAATGTCCAAAAAGCTTACAGCACCTGGTATTCCCAGGCGGTCTCCCATCCAAGTACTAACCAGGCCCAAACCTGCTTAGCTTCCGAGATCAGACGAGATCGGGCATAGCCAGGTTGGTATGGCCGTAAGCGAAGACAGCAGCAAAGAGAGGGCTATTTAAAGACCAGCCAATCTAATCGCCAGTACATTATATAAGTAGGAAAGAAAACCCAAAAGCTTAAAGCACCTGGTATTCCTAGGCAGTCTCTCATCAAAGTGCTAACCATACCTAAACCTGCTAAGATTCAGAGATCGGGCATTGACTCTATTTTTTGGCAAAATTATTATATACTAAGTGAAAAATGTCCAAAAAGCTTACAGCACCTGGTATTCCCAGGCAGTCTCCCATCCATGTACTAACCAGGCCCAAACCTGTTAATATTCAGAGATCGGGCATTGACTCTATTTTTTTTTTTTTTTTTTTTTTTAATGAAAGATTATTATATAATTCGTGAAATTTTTCAAACAGATTAAAGCACCTGGTATTCCCAGGCAGTCTCCCATCCATGTACTAACCAGGCCCAAACCTGCTAATATTCAGAGATCGGGCATTGACTCTATTTTTTGGCAAAATTATTATATACTAAGTGAAAAATGTCCAAAAAGCTTACAGCACCTGGTATTCCCAGGCGGTCTCCCATCCAAGAACTAACCAGGCCCAAACCTGCTTAGCTTCCGAGATCAGACGAGATCGGGCATAGCCAGGTTGGTATGGCCGTAAGCAAAGACTGCTGCAAAGAGAGGGCTATTTAAAGACCAGCCAATCTAATCGCCAGTACATTATATAAGTAGGAAAGAAAACCCAAAAGCTTAAAGCACCTGGTATTCCTAGGCAGTCTCTCATCAAAGTGCTAACCATACCTAAACCTGCTAAGATTCAGAGATCGGGCATTGACTCTTTTTTTTTTTTTTTTTTTTTTTTTTTTTTAAATGAAAGATTATTATATAATTCGTGAAATTTTCCAAAGAGATTAAAGCACCTGGTATTCCCAGGCAGTCTCTCATCAAAGTGCTAACCAGACCTAAACCTGCTAAGATTCAGAGATCGGGCATTGACTCTATTTTTTGGCAAAATTATTATATACTAAGTGAAAAATGTCCAAAAAGCTTACAGCACCTGGTATTCCCAGGCAGTCTCCCATCCATGTACTAACCAGGCCCAAACCTGTTAATATTCAGAGATCGGGCATTGACTCTATTTTTTGGCAAAATTATTATATACTAAGTGAAAAATGTCCAAAAAGCTTACAGCACCTGGTATTCCCAGGCGGTCTCCCATCCAAGTACTAACCAGGCCCAAACCTGCTTAGCTTCCGAGATCAGACGAGATCAGGCATAGCCAGGTTGGTATGGCCGTAAGCGAAGACAGCAGCAAAGAGAGGGCTATTTAAAGACCAGCCAATCTAATCGCCAGTACATTATATAAGTAAGAAAG